>NW_028234085.1:0-22500 GCF_037954325.1 Fistularia commersonii | reverse complement strand
CCACTCCTCCGCTCCTCCGCTGCGGAACCAGGTATTACCGATCCGCCGGACTCAGGCGAATTGCAGAAAGGGGTTTTGCCGTCCTCCGCTCCTCCGCTCCTCCGTTTCGGGCCCTGGAACTCCCGAACCGCTGGACACAAGCGAATCACGGTCCGGGCTTCTGCTCTCCTCCGCTCCTCACCTCATCCGCTCCAGGCCCTGGTACTCCGTGTCCGCGGGAACCCCCCCCAACCCACAAAAACAAACTCTCACACACACACAAACACACGCACACACACACACACACACACACACACACAAACACACAAACACACACAGACACACCTGAACTCATCATAGCTGTGCTAATAGCATTGGCCGAAACGTTTCCACAACCAAACCAACATTAGCTCATCCACTCATTCACATATGTGTGTGCCCAGAGGTCCGGGAGCTCCAGTCATAAGTCCGGGTGATCTATGTCCGGAGAAGGCTCACATTAGCCGCTCTAAGGGGTCCTGCTGCCCCCCAGCTTCCCGGCCTTTGAGAAGAGACACATAACTCCGCTCTTCCGCTTCTCCGCTATGGGCCCTGGTACTCCCGATCCTCCGAACTCAGGTGAATTGCGTGACGTGCTTCTGCTCTACTATAAGCCCCTACACACTTCGAACACGGCTGTTATCACCCTGTTACTGCATTTCAATGACACCCATTTGCTTTCGATCTCAGTGTCTGCCACCGTACGGAAAAAGCGGGGGGGTGGGGGGTGGGGGGGCATAAGCGCATTCGTGCTGTAAGTAATCAGAAGTTAATAGTGTTAACGGTTTGCGAGAAATTTTTAATGCTAGACAAAAAAAGAAAATTAAAAGGATATAATTAAATAAATAGATAGAAAAATAAAATTAAAAACGAAAAAAAAAAAATTGTGAGGGGAATATAACATGTAATTAAGTTGGCGGTTCACAGGGAATCTCAGACATCAAACTGTTTTTAATTGAACATAAATAGTACACCCAAATATACAAATGTACAAATAAACATAGCAAGGTAGAACTGAATGTCAATGAAACAACCAGGCATGAGGAAGCAACGGACATGAGGACATTTGTTCTGTATGTAATGAGAAGTTAATAGTGTTACAGGTTTGTGAGAAATTTACAGTGCTAGACAAAAAACGAAATTAAAAGGAAATAATTAGATAAATAGATAGACAAATGAAATTAAAACCAAAAAAAAAAAATGCAAGGGGAATACGACATGTAATTAAGTTGGCGATTCACAAGGAATCTCAGACATCAAACTGTATATTTTTTGTTGTTTATATATAAACATATATAAACAAACATATATTGTTTGTTGTTTATTTTTGGGATATATTGAGGAATATTTAATGGAAAGGAGTCACAATCGCTTTTTGACAATGTCGAAGTGTATACGTGGCTATAGAATTTAAAGTTTTCATTAGAAATTATAGCCTCATCTGTAATTTCCTTGTTGTTAAGACGGGCTTAGCTTTGCTCCGCTCCTCCTCTCCTCCGCTCCTCCGCTCTTCCGCTCCGGGCCCTGGAACTCCCGATCCGCGGGACTTCGGTGAATTCCGGGCCAGTTTTTTGCTCTTCTGCTCTCCTCCCCTCCTCCGCTTCTTCGCTCCCCCGCTTTGGACCCTGGAACTCTTGAACAGGGCCGGGCTTCTGCCCTCCGCCTCTCCTCTGCTCATCCGCTCCAGGCCCTGGCACTCCCTGTGATCCAGTCATTCGCATGTGCGTGCCCGGAGGTCCGGGAGCTCCACTCAAACGTCCGGGGGGGATAAGGGTAAGGGGTCCTGCCCCCCCCCCCTCGCCGCCTCTGAGAAGAGAAACATCTCCTCCACTCCTCCGCTCATCCGCTGCGGAACCAGGTACTACCGATCCGCCGGACTCAGGCGAATTGCAGAAAGGGGTTTTGCTGTCCTCCGCTCCTCCGCTCCTCCGCTCCTCCGCTCCTCCGCTCCTCCGCTCCTCCGTTTCGGGCCCTGGAACTCCCGAACCGCTGGACACAAGCGAATCACGGTCCGGGCTTCTGCTCTCCTCCGCTCCTCACCTCATCCGCTCCAGGCCCTGGTACTCCGTGTCCGCGGGAACCCCCCCCAACCCACAAAAACAAACTCTCACACACACACAAACACACGCACACACACACACACACACACACACACACACAAACACACAAACACACACAGACACACCTGAACTCATCATCGCTGTGCTGATAGCATTGGCCGAAACGTATCCACAACCAAACCAACATTAGCTCATCCACTCATTCACATATGTGTGTGCCCAGAGGTCCGGGAGCTCCAGTCATAACTCCGGGTGATCTCTGTCCGGAGTAGGCTCACCTTAGCCGGTCTAAGGGGTCCTGCTGCCCCCCAGCTTCCCCGCCTTTGAGAAGAGACACATAACTCCGCTCTTCCGCTTCTCCGCTATGGGCCCTGGTACTCCCGATCCTCCGAACTCAGGTGAATTGCGTGACGTGCTTCTGCTCTCCTATAAGCCCCTACACACTTCGAACACGGCTGTTATCACCCTGTTACTGCATTTCAATGACACCCATTTGCTTTCGATCTCAGTGTCTGCCTCCGTACGGAAAAAGCGGGATGGGTGGGGGGGCATAAGCGCATTCGTGCTGTAAGTAATCAGAAGTTAATAGTGTTAACGGTTTGCGAGAAATTTTTAATGCTAGACAAAAAAAGAAAATTAGAAGGATATAATTAAATAAATAGATAGAAAAATAAAATTAAAAACGAAAAAAAAAAAATTGTGAGGGGAATATAACATGTAATTAAGTTGGCGGTTCACAAGGAATCTCAGACATCAAACTGTTTTTAATTGAACATAAATAGTACACCCAAATATACAAATGTACAAATAAACATAGCAAGTAGAACTGAATGTCAATGAAACAACCAGGGATGAGGAAGCAACGGACATCAGGACATTTGTTCTGTATGTAATGAGAAGTTAATAGTGTTACAGGTTTGTGAGAAATTTACAGTGCGAGACAAAAAAAGAAATTAAAAGGAAGTAATTAAATCAATAGATAGACAAATAAGAAATTAAAACGAAAAAAAAAAAAAAAATTGCAAGGGGAATGTAACATGTAATCAAGTTGTTTTTTTTGTTTTTTTTTTTTTTTTTACCAAAAAAAAAAGGAACCTCGGACATGGGTAACTATATTTTTTTGTTTTCGGATTTTTCCATAAGTTTTAAGGATTTTTTTTTTTTTTTTTATATTTCAAAATCGTTTATGAAGACATTAAAATTTGGGGAGCATTTTTGCATTCTGTTCTTGTGAATGAAGAACTTGGCCAGGCCTAAAAGAACATTGACACAGAGTTCATCTGTTATGTTGCTTATAAGTAAACAGAATGTTATATCATCTTTTGAGAAGGAAACTGGTGACGATGGAATGAGAAGGAGAAAAAATATATGGTCAGTGGTTTCAATGTTGTCTTCACAAAATGTACAAATATTATCTTCAAAATTAAAGCGTACCCTCGATAATTCCTTAGATGGGTAGATGTCAGTCATAATTTTGAAGTGGGTCTCTTTTGCCTTGGGGGTATGGGTAGAGTCAGATACATAGTTCGCAGCGTGGCAATCGATTCCTCATCAAATTTATTTAAAATATCCTTTTTTTTTTTTTTGACGTCCAGGGAATAAGTTTCCTGTGAAACATTTCCTAATAAAGGAGTTGCCGCGCTTTCTGTCCACAATTGAGATTCCCTGGAGTGATAGTCGGGGTAACTGTGGTTGTACGGTTCGGTGCGTCATTATATTTTTGGTCAGGAATACAAATTGTCGAGGCAGTGCGTTTCGTAACTTTAGCAACTCTAATATGGGAGGCTTGAATCTGTGTGTAGTACAGAACTGCTCATTGTCCAGAGGACTGCCAGTGTCATCCATCAAGTCAATTATCGACCATATACCTTTCTCAAAGCATTCCTTGTAAAACAGAGGTTTGTTGCCATGCAGTACATATCGATTGTTCCAAACTATTATACTGTGTGGTGAGAAATTGTGTACGTATATCATTTTCCAGTATAATAATATTTGTTTATGGAACTCTGAACATTTGACAGGAATCTTGTTGATATCCAAGTCAGAGATAAGCAGAAGACTCAGGCCGCCGACTTTGTTGAATAAGTAGTTTGGAGTACAATACCAGAAAGAACGATGAGGTTTGATCCAGGATTTCAACCAGTTCACCTTCAATGTCCCATTCAAGCAGTCCGACTCTATCACTTTCAGCCCTCCTTCACTTGTTTCTTTCACCATATGTGATTTTTCTTAGATGGTGTGGTCTGTTCCTCCAGATAAAGTTGAAATTGATTTGGTTAACAGATTTTACGAGTTGATTTGGAGCAGCATTGGAATACGCTGGGTATATACATCTGGATAAACACATCCATTTTAGTCAAATATATCCGGCCTAATATTGATAAATCTCTCTGGAGCCATATATTAGAATTAAGCTTTACTTTGATTCAGTTTAGATTCAATGTTCCTGGATTGATTTAACGTTTGGTCCTTGGATAGGAAAATGCTCAAGTATTTTATTTCTGATTTCATAGAAACATCGCTGATTTCCTTTAGTGGCGAGTCATGCAGCGCAAGAAGTTTGCATTTCTTTAAGTTTAATGACAATCCTGAAGCCTTGGAGAATGTTTTGGTTTTTTTCAGCACTTATTGGGACTTGATGTTCATTTTTCAAAACTAAGGTTGTGTCATCTGCCAGCAGGCTAATAACAATTTCTGTCCCCAACATTACTTCTGTCCCACACGTATACACACACACACACACACACACACACACACACACACACCTTAATTCCACTCTTTTATATACGCATGTCTGGAGTTCCGGGAGCTCGTTCTCAACGTTCTGGGGATAATCATAGCTGTGCTGATAGCATTGGCCGAAACGTATCCACAACCAAACCAACATTAGCTCATCCACTCATTCATATATGTGTGTGCCCAGAGGTCCGGGAGCTCCAGTCATAACTCCGGGTGATATCTGTCCGGAGTAGGCTCACATTAGCCGGTCTAAGGGGTCCTGCTGCCCCCCAGCTTCCCCGCCTTTGAGAAGAGACACATAACTCCGCTCTTCCGCTTCTCCGCTATGGGCCCTGGTACTCCCGATCCTCCGAACTCAGGTGAATTGCGTGACGTGCTTCTGCTCTACTATAAGCCCCTACACACTTCGAACACGGCTGTTATCACCCTGTTACTGCATTTCAATGACACCCATTTGCTTTCGATCTCAGTGTCTGCCTCCGTACGGAAAAAGCGGGATGGGTGGGGGGGCATAAGCGCATTCGTGCTGTAAGTAATCAGAAGTTAATAGTGTTAACGGTTTGCGAGAAATTTTTAATGCTAGACAAAAAAAGAAAATTAAAAGGATATAATTAAATAAATAGATAGAAAAATAAAATTAAAAACGAAAAAAAAAATTGTGAGGGGAATATAACATGTAATTAAGTTGGCGGTTCACAAGGAATCTCAGACATCAAACTGTTTTTAATTGAACATAAATAGTACACCCAAATATACAAATGTACAAATAAACATAGCAAGGTAGAACTGAATGTCAATGAAACAACCAGGGATGAGGAAGCAACGGACATCAGGACATTTGTTCTGTATGTAATGAGAAGTTAATAGTGTTACAGGTTTGTGAGAAATTTACAGTGCGAGACAAAAAAAGAAATTAAAAGGAAGTAATTAAATCAATAGATAGACAAATAAGAAATTAAAACGAAAAAAAAAAAAAAAAATTGCAAGGGGAATGTAACATGTAATCAAGTTGTTTTTTTTTTTTTGTTTTTTTTTTTTTACCAAAAAAAAAAGGAACCTCGGACATGGGTAACTATATTTTTTAGTTTTTGGATTTTTCCATAAGTTTTAAGGATTTTTTTTTTTTTTTTTTTATATTTCAAAATCGTTTATGAAGACATTAAAATTTGGGGAGCATTTTTGCATTCTGTTCTTGTGAATGAAGAACTTGGCCAGGCCTAAAAGAACATTGACACAGAGTTCATCTGTTATGTTGCTTATAAGTAAACAGAATGTTATATCATCTTTTGAGAAGGAAACTGGTGACGATGGAATGAGAAGGAGAAAAAATATATGGTCAGTGGTTTCAATGTTGTCTTCACAAAATGTACAAATATTATCTTCAAAATTAAAGCGTACCCTCGATAATTCCTTAGATGGGTAGATGTCAGTCATAATTTTGAAGTGGGTCTCTTTTGCCTTGGGGGTATGGGTAGAGTCAGATACATGGTTCGCAGCGTGGCAATCGATTCCTCATCAAATTTATTTAAAATATCCTTTTTTTTTTTTTTGACGTCCAGGGAATAAGTTTCCTGTGAAACATTTCCTAATAAAGGAGTTGCCGCGCTTTCTGTCCACAATTGAGATTCCCTGGAGTGATAGTCGGGGTAACTGTGGTTGTACGGTTCGGTGCGTCATTATATTTTTGGTCAGGAATACAAATTGTCGAGGCAGTGCGTTTCGTAACTTTAGCAACTCTAATATGGGAGGCTTGAATCTGTGTGTAGTACAGAACTGCTCATTGTCCAGAGGACTGCCAGTGTCATCCATCAAGTCAATTATCGACCATATACCTTTCTCAAAGCATTCCTTGTAAAACAGAGGTTTGTTGCCATGCAGTACATATCGATTGTTCCAAACTATTATACTGTGTGGTGAGAAATTGTGTACGTATATCATTTTCCAGTATAATAATATTTGTTTATGGAACTCTGAACATTTGACAGGAATCTTGTTGATATCCAAGTCAGAGATAAGCAGAAGACTCAGGCCGCCGACTTTGTTGAATAAGTAGTTTGGAGTACAATACCAGAAAGAACGATGAGGTTTGATCCAGGATTTCAACCAGTTCACCTTCAATGTCCCATTCAAGCAGTCCGACTCTATCACTTTCAGCCCTCCTTCACTTGTTTCTTTCACCATATGTGATTTTTCTTAGATGGTGTGGTCTGTTCCTCCAGATAAAGTTGAAATTGATTTGGTTAACAGATTTTACGAGTTGATTTGGAGCAGCATTGGAATACGCTGGGTATATACATCTGGATAAACACATCCATTTTAGTCAAATATATCCGGCCTAATATTGATAAATCTCTCTGGAGCCATATATTAGAATTAAGCTTTACTTTGATTCAGTTTAGATTCAATGTTCCTGGATTGATTTAACGTTTGGTCCTTGGATAGGAAAATGCTCAAGTATTTTATTTCTGATTTCATAGAAACATCGCTGATTTCCTTTAGTGGCGAGTCATGCAGCGCAAGAAGTTTGCATTTCTTTAAGTTTAATGACAATCCTGAAGCCTTGGAGAATGTTTTGGTTTTTTTCAGCACTTATTGGGACTTGATGTTCATTTTTCAAAACTAAGGTTGTGTCATCTGCCAGCAGGCTAATAACAATTTCTGTCCCCAACATTACTTCTGTCCCACACGTATACACACACACACACACACACACACACACACACACACCTTAATTCCACTCTTTTATATACGCATGTCTGGAGTTCCGGGAGCTCGTTCTCAACGTTCTGGGGATAATCATAGCTGTGCTGATAGCATTGGCCGAAACGTATCCACAACCAAACCGACATTAGCTCATCCACTCATTCACATATGTGTGTGCCCGGAGGTCCGGGAGCTCCAGTCATAAGTCCGGGTGATCTATGTCCGGAGAAGGCTCACATTAGCCGCTCTAAGGGGTCCTGCTGCCCCCCAGCTTCCCGGCCTTTGAGAAGAGACACATAACTCCGCTCTTCCGCTTCTCCGCTATGGGCCCTGGTACTCCCGATCCTCCGAACTCAGGTGAATTGCGTGACGTGCTTCTGCTCTCCTATAAGCCCCTACACACTTCGAACACGGCTGTTATCACCCTGTTACTGCATTTCAATGACACCCATTTGCTTTCGATCTCAGTGTCTGCCTCCGTACGGAAAAAGCGGGATGGGTGGGGGGGCATAAGCGCATTCGTGGTGTAAGTAATCAGAAGTTAATAGTGTTAACGGTTTGCGAGAAATTTTTAATGCTAGACAAAAAAAGAAAATTAAAAGGATATAATTAAATAAATAGATAGAAAAATAAAATTAAAAACGAAAAAAAAAATTTGTGAGGGGAATATAACATGTAATTAAGTTGGCGGTTCACAAGGAATCTCAGACATCAAACTGTTTTTAATTGAACATAAATAGTACACCCAAATATACAGATGTACAAATAAACATAGCAAGGTAGAACTGAATGTCAATGAAACAACCAGGGATGAGGAAGCAACGGACATCAGGACATTTGTTCTGTATGTAATGAGAAGTTAATAGTGTTACAGGTTTGTGAGAAATTTACAGTGCGAGACAAAAAAAGAAATTAAAAGGAAGTAATTAAATCAATAGATAGACAAATAAGAAATTAAAACGAAAAAAAAAAAAAAAAAATTGCAAGGGGAATGTAACATGTAATCAAGTTGTTTTTTTTTTTTTGTTTTTTTTTTTTACCAAAAAAAAAAGGAACCTCGGACATGGGTAACTATATTTTTTAGTTTTTGGATTTTTCCATAAGTTTTAAGGATTTTTTTTTTTTTTTTTTATATTTCAAAATCGTTTATGAAGACATTAAAATTTGGGGAGCATTTTTGCATTCTGTTCTTGTGAATGAAGAACTTGGCCAGGCCTAAAAGAACATTGACACAGAGTTCATCTGTTATGTTGCTTATAAGTAAACAGAATGTTATATCATCTTTTGAGAAGGAAACTGGTGACGATGGAATGAGAAGGAGAAAAAATATATGGTCAGTGGTTTCAATGTTGTCTTCACAAAATGTACAAATATTATCTTCAAAATTAAAGCGTACCCTCGATAATTCCTTAGATGGGTAGATGTCAGTCATAATTTTGAAGTGGGTCTCTTTTGCCTTGGGGGTATGGGTAGAGTCAGATACATGGTTCGCAGCGTGGCAATCGATTCCTCATCAAATTTATTTAAAATATCCTTTTTTTTTTTTTTGACGTCCAGGGAATAAGTTTCCTGTGAAACATTTCCTAATAAAGGAGTTGCCACGCTTTCTGTCCACAATTGAGATTCCCTGGAGTGATAGTCGGGGTAACTGTGGTTGTACGGTTCGGTGCGTCATTATATTTTTGGTCAGGAATACAAATTGTCGAGGCAGTGCGTTTCGTAACTTTAGCAACTCTAATATGGGAGGCTTGAATCTGTGTGTAGTACAGAACTGCTCATTGTCCAGAGGACTGCCAGTGTCATCCATCAAGTCAATTATCGACCATATACCTTTCTCAAAGCATTCCTTGTAAAACAGAGGTTTGTTGCCATGCAGTACATATCGATTGTTCCAAACTATTATACTGTGTGGTGAGAAATTGTGTACGTATATCATTTTCCAGTATAATAATATTTGTTTATGGAACTCTGAACATTTGACAGGAATCTTGTTGATATCCAAGTCAGAGATAAGCAGAAGACTCAGGCCGCCGACTTTGTTGAATAAGTAGTTTGGAGTACAATACCAGAAAGAACGATGAGGTTTGATCCAGGATTTCAACCAGTTCACCTTCAATGTCCCATTCAAGCAGTCCGACTCTATCACTTTCAGCCCTCCTTCACTTGTTTCTTTCACCATATGTGATTTTTCTTAGATGGTGTGGTCTGTTCCTCCAGATAAAGTTGAAATTGATTTGGTTAACAGATTTTACGAGTTGATTTGGAGCAGCATTGGAATACGCTGGGTATATACATCTGGATAAACACATCCATTTTAGTCAAATATATCCGGCCTAATATTGATAAATCTCTCTGGAGCCATATATTAGAATTAAGCTTTACTTTGATTCAGTTTAGATTCAATGTTCCTGGATTGATTTAACGTTTGGTCCTTGGATAGGAAAATGCTCAAGTATTTTATTTCTGATTTCATAGAAACATCGCTGATTTCCTTTAGTGGCGAGTCATGCAGCGCAAGAAGTTTGCATTTCTTTAAGTTTAATGACAATCCTGAAGCCTTGGAGAATGTTTTGGTTTTTTTCAGCACTTATTGGGACTTGATGTTCATTTTTCAAAACTAAGGTTGTGTCATCTGCCAGCAGGCTAATAACAATTTCTGTCCCCAACATTACTTCTGTCCCACACGTATACACACACACACACACACACACACACACACACACACACCTTAATTCCACTCTTTTATATACGCATGTCTGGAGTTCCGGGAGCTCGTTCTCAACGTTCTGGGGATAATCATAGCTGTGCTGATAGCATTGGCCGAAACGTATCCACAACCAAACCAACATTAGCTCATCCACTCATTCATATATGTGTGTGCCCAGAGGTCCGGGAGCTCCAGTCATAACTCCGGGTGATATCTGTCCGGAGTAGGCTCACATTAGCCGGTCTAAGGGGTCCTGCTGCCCCCCAGCTTCCCCGCCTTTGAGAAGAGACACATAACTCCGCTCTTCCGCTTCTCCGCTATGGGCCCTGGTACTCCCGATCCTCCGAACTCAGGTGAATTGCGTGACGTGCTTCTGCTCTACTATAAGCCCCTACACACTTCGAACACGGCTGTTATCACCCTGTTACTGCATTTCAATGACACCCATTTGCTTTCGATCTCAGTGTCTGCCTCCGTACGGAAAAAGCGGGATGGGTGGGGGGGCATAAGCGCATTCGTGCTGTAAGTAATCAGAAGTTAATAGTGTTAACGGTTTGCGAGAAATTTTTAATGCTAGACAAAAAAAGAAAATTAAAAGGATATAATTAAATAAATAGATAGAAAAATAAAATTAAAAACGAAAAAAAAAAATTGTGAGGGGAATATAACATGTAATTAAGTTGGCGGTTCACAAGGAATCTCAGACATCAAACTGTTTTTAATTGAACATAAATAGTACACCCAAATATACAAATGTACAAATAAACATAGCAAGGTAGAACTGAATGTCAATGAAACAACCAGGGATGAGGAAGCAACGGACATCAGGACATTTGTTCTGTATGTAATGAGAAGTTAATAGTGTTACAGGTTTGTGAGAAATTTACAGTGCGAGACAAAAAAAGAAATTAAAAGGAAGTAATTAAATCAATAGATAGACAAATAAGAAATTAAAACGAAAAAAAAAAAAAAAAATTGCAAGGGGAATGTAACATGTAATCAAGTTGTTTTTTTTTTTTTGTTTTTTTTTTTTTTACCAAAAAAAAAAGGAACCTCGGACATGGGTAACTATATTTTTTAGTTTTTGGATTTTTCCATAAGTTTTAAGGATTTTTTTTTTTTTTTTTTTATATTTCAAAATCGTTTATGAAGACATTAAAATTTGGGGAGCATTTTTGCATTCTGTTCTTGTGAATGAAGAACTTGGCCAGGCCTAAAAGAACATTGACACAGAGTTCATCTGTTATGTTGCTTATAAGTAAACAGAATGTTATATCATCTTTTGAGAAGGAAACTGGTGACGATGGAATGAGAAGGAGAAAAAATATATGGTCAGTGGTTTCAATGTTGTCTTCACAAAATGTACAAATATTATCTTCAAAATTAAAGCGTACCCTCGATAATTCCTTAGATGGGTAGATGTCAGTCATAATTTTGAAGTGGGTCTCTTTTGCCTTGGGGGTATGGGTAGAGTCAGATACATAGTTCGCAGCGTGGCAATCGATTCCTCATCAAATTTATTTAAAATATCCTTTTTTTTTTTTTTGACGTCCAGGGAATAAGTTTCCTGTGAAACATTTCCTAATAAAGGAGTTGCCGCGCTTTCTGTCCACAATTGAGATTCCCTGGAGTGATAGTCGGGGTAACTGTGGTTGTACGGTTCGGTGCGTCATTATATTTTTGGTCAGGAATACAAATTGTCGAGGCAGTGCGTTTCGTAACTTTAGCAACTCTAATATGGGAGGCTTGAATCTGTGTGTAGTACAGAACTGCTCATTGTCCAGAGGACTGCCAGTGTCATCCATCAAGTCAATTATCGACCATATACCTTTCTCAAAGCATTCCTTGTAAAACAGAGGTTTGTGGCCATGCAGTACATATCGATTGTTCCAAACTATTATACTGTGTGGTGAGAAATTGTGTACGTATATCATTTTCCAGTATAATAATATTTGTTTATGGAACTCTGAACATTTGACAGGAATCTTGTTGATATCCAAGTCAGAGATAAGCAGAAGACTCAGGCCGCCGACTTTGTTGAATAAGTAGTTTGGAGTACAATACCAGAAAGAACGATGAGGTTTGATCCAGGATTTCAACCAGTTCACCTTCAATGTCCCATTCAAGCAGTCCGACTCTATCACTTTCAGCCCTCCTTCACTTGTTTCTTTCACCATATGTGATTTTTCTTAGATGGTGTGGTCTGTTCCTCCAGATAAAGTTGAAATTGATTTGGTTAACAGATTTTACGAGTTGATTTGGAGCAGCATTGGAATACGCTGGGTATATACATCTGGATAAACACATCCATTTTAGTCAAATATATCCGGCCTAATATTGATAAATCTCTCTGGAGCCATATATTAGAATTAAGCTTTACTTTGATTCAGTTTAGATTCAATGTTCCTGGATTGATTTAACGTTTGGTCCTTGGATAGGAAAATGCTCAAGTATTTTATTTCTGATTTCATAGAAACATCGCTGATTTCCTTTAGTGGCGAGTCATGCAGCGCAAGAAGTTTGCATTTCTTTAAGTTTAATGACAATCCTGAAGCCTTGGAGAATGTTTTGGTTTTTTTCAGCACTTATTGGGACTTGATGTTCATTTTTCAAAACTAAGGTTGTGTCATCTGCCAGCAGGCTAATAACAATTTCTGTCCCCAACATTACTTCTGTCCCACACGTATACACACACACACACACACACACACACACACACACACACCTTAATTCCACTCTTTTATATACGCATGTCTGGAGTTCCGGGAGCTCGTTCTCAACGTTCTGGGGATAATCATAGCTGTGCTGATAGCATTGGCCGAAACGTATCCACAACCAAACCAACATTAGCTCATCCACTCATTCATATATGTGTGTGCCCAGAGGTCCGGGAGCTCCAGTCATAACTCCGGGTGATATCTGTCCGGAGTAGGCTCACATTAGCCGGTCTAAGGGGTCCTGCTGCCCCCCAGCTTCCCCGCCTTTGAGAAGAGACACATAACTCCGCTCTTCCGCTTCTCCGCTATGGGCCCTGGTACTCCCGATCCTCCGAACTCAGGTGAATTGCGTGACGTGCTTCTGCTCTACTATAAGCCCCTACACACTTCGAACACGGCTGTTATCACCCTGTTACTGCATTTCAATGACACCCATTTGCTTTCGATCTCAGTGTCTGCCTCCGTACGGAAAAAGCGGGATGGGTGGGGGGGCATAAGCGCATTCGTGGTGTAAGTAATCAGAAGTTAATAGTGTTAACGGTTTGCGAGAAATTTTTAATGCTAGACAAAAAAAGAAAATTAAAAGGATATAATTAAATAAATAGATAGAAAAATAAAATTAAAAACGAAAAAAAAAATTTGTGAGGGGAATATAACATGTAATTAAGTTGGCGGTTCACAAGGAATCTCAGACATCAAACTGTTTTTAATTGAACATAAATAGTACACCCAAATATACAAATGTACAAATAAACATAGCAAGGTAGAACTGAATGTCAATGAAACAACCAGGGATGAGGAAGCAACGGACATCAGGACATTTGTTCTGTATGTAATGAGAAGTTAATAGTGTTACAGGTTTGTGAGAAATTTACAGTGCGAGACAAAAAAAGAAATTAAAAGGAAGTAATTAAATCAATAGATAGACAAATAAGAAATTAAAACGAAAAAAAAAAAAAAAAATTGCAAGGGGAATGTAACATGTAATCAAGTTGTTTTTTTTTTTTTGTTTTTTTTTTTTTACCAAAAAAAAAAGGAACCTCGGACATGGGTAACTATATTTTTTAGTTTTTGGATTTTTCCATAAGTTTTAAGGATTTTTTTTTTTTTTTTTTTATATTTCAAAATCGTTTATGAAGACATTAAAATTTGGGGAGCATTTTTGCATTCTGTTCTTGTGAATGAAGAACTTGGCCAGGCCTAAAAGAACATTGACACAGAGTTCATCTGTTATGTTGCTTATAAGTAAACAGAATGTTATATCATCTTTTGAGAAGGAAACTGGTGACGATGGAATGAGAAGGAGAAAAAATATATGGTCAGTGGTTTCAATGTTGTCTTCACAAAATGTACAAATATTATCTTCAAAATTAAAGCGTACCCTCGATAATTCCTTAGATGGGTAGATGTCAGTCATAATTTTGAAGTGGGTCTCTTTTGCCTTGGGGGTATGGGTAGAGTCAGATACATGGTTCGCAGCGTGGCAATCGATTCCTCATCAAATTTATTTAAAATATCCTTTTTTTTTTTTTTGACGTCCAGGGAATAAGTTTCCTGTGAAACATTTCCTAATAAAGGAGTTGCCGCGCTTTCTGTCCACAATTGAGATTCCCTGGAGTGATAGTCGGGGTAACTGTGGTTGTACGGTTCGGTGCGTCATTATATTTTTGGTCAGGAATACAAATTGTCGAGGCAGTGCGTTTCGTAACTTTAGCAACTCTAATATGGGAGGCTTGAATCTGTGTGTAGTACAGAACTGCTCATTGTCCAGAGGACTGCCAGTGTCATCCATCAAGTCAATTATCGACCATATACCTTTCTCAAAGCATTCCTTGTAAAACAGAGGTTTGTTGCCATGCAGTACATATCGATTGTTCCAAACTATTATACTGTGTGGTGAGAAATTGTGTACGTATATCATTTTCCAGTATAATAATATTTGTTTATGGAACTCTGAACATTTGACAGGAATCTTGTTGATATCCAAGTCAGAGATAAGCAGAAGACTCAGGCCGCCGACTTTGTTGAATAAGTAGTTTGGAGTACAATACCAGAAAGAACGATGAGGTTTGATCCAGGATTTCAACCAGTTCACCTTCAATGTCCCATTCAAGCAGTCCGACTCTATCACTTTCAGCCCTCCTTCACTTGTTTCTTTCACCATATGTGATTTTTCTTAGATGGTGTGGTCTGTTCCTCCAGATAAAGTTGAAATTGATTTGGTTAACAGATTTTACGAGTTGATTTGGAGCAGCATTGGAATACGCTGGGTATATACATCTGGATAAACACATCCATTTTAGTCAAATATATCCGGCCTAATATTGATAAATCTCTCTGGAGCCATATATTAGAATTAAGCTTTACTTTGATTCAGTTTAGATTCAATGTTCCTGGATTGATTTAACGTTTGGTCCTTGGATAGGAAAATGCTCAAGTATTTTATTTCTGATTTCATAGAAACATCGCTGATTTCCTTTAGTGGCGAGTCATGCAGCGCAAGAAGTTTGCATTTCTTTAAGTTTAATGACAATCCTGAAGCCTTGGAGAATGTTTTGGTTTTTTTCAGCACTTATTGGGACTTGATGTTCATTTTTCAAAACTAAGGTTGTGTCATCTGCCAGCAGGCTAATAACAATTTCTGTCCCCAACATTACTTCTGTCCCACACGTATACACACACACACACACACACACACACACACACACACACCTTAATTCCACTCTTTTATATACGCATGTCTGGAGTTCCGGGAGCTCGTTCTCAACGTTCTGGGGATAATCATAGCTGTGCTGATAGCATTGGCCGAAACGTATCCACAACCAAACCGACATTAGCTCATCCACTCATTCACATATGTGTGTGCCCGGAGGTCCGGGAGCTCCAGTCATAAGTCCGGGTGATCTATGTCCGGAGAAGGCTCACATTAGCCGCTCTAAGGGGTCCTGCTGCCCCCCAGCTTCCCGGCCTTTGAGAAGAGACACATAACTCCGCTCTTCCGCTTCTCCGCTATGGGCCCTGGTACTCCCGATCCTCCGAACTCAGGTGAATTGCGTGACGTGCTTCTGCTCTCCTATAAGCCCCTACACACTTCGAACACGGCTGTTATCACCCTGTTACTGCATTTCAATGACACCCATTTGCTTTCGATCTCAGTGTCTGCCTCCGTACGGAAAAAGCGGGATGGGTGGGGGGGCATAAGCGCATTCGTGGTGTAAGTAATCAGAAGTTAATAGTGTTAACGGTTTGCGAGAAATTTTTAATGCTAGACAAAAAAAGAAAATTAAAAGGATATAATTAAATAAATAGATAGAAAAATAAAATTAAAAACGAAAAAAAAAAATTGTGAGGGGAATATAACATGTAATTAAGTTGGCGGTTCACAAGGAATCTCAGACATCAAACTGTTTTTAATTGAACATAAATAGTACACCCAAATATACAAATGTACAAATAAACATAGCAAGGTAGAACTGAATGTCAATGAAACAACCAGGGATGAGGAAGCAACGGACATCAGGACATTTGTTCTGTATGTAATGAGAAGTTAATAGTGTTACAGGTTTGTGAGAAATTTACAGTGCGAGACAAAAAAAGAAATTAAAAGGAAGTAATTAAATCAATAGATAGACAAATAAGAAATTAAAACGAAAAAAAAAAAAAAAAAATTGCAAGGGGAATGTAACATGTAATCAAGTTGTTTTTTTTTTTTTTGTTTTTTTTTTTTTACCAAAAAAAAAAGGAACCTCGGACATGGGTAACTATATTTTTTAGTTTTTGGATTTTTCCATAAGTTTTAAGGATTTTTTTTTTTTTTTTTTATATTTCAAAATCGTTTATGAAGACATTAAAATTTGGGGAGCATTTTTGCATTCTGTTCTTGTGAATGAAGAACTTGGCCAGGCCTAAAAGAACATTGACACAGAGTTCATCTGTTATGTTGCTTATAAGTAAACAGAATGTTATATCATCTTTTGAGAAGGAAACTGGTGACGATGGAATGAGAAGGAGAAAAAATATATGGTCAGTGGTTTCAATGTTGTCTTCACAAAATGTACAAATATTATCTTCAAAATTAAAGCGTACCCTCGATAATTCCTTAGATGGGTAGATGTCAGTCATAATTTTGAAGTGGGTCTCTTTTGCCTTGGGGGTATGGGTAGAGTCAGATACATGGTTCGCAGCGTGGCAATCGATTCCTCATCAAATTTATTTAAAATATCCTTTTTTTTTTTTTTGACGTCCAGGGAATAAGTTTCCTGTGAAACATTTCCTAATAAAGGAGTTGCCGCGCTTTCTGTCCACAATTGAGATTCCCTGGAGTGATAGTCGGGGTAACTGTGGTTGTACGGTTCGGTGCGTCATTATATTTTTGGTCAGGAATACAAATTGTCGAGGCAGTGCGTTTCGTAACTTTAGCAACTCTAATATGGGAGGCTTGAATCTGTGTGTAGTACAGAACTGCTCATTGTCCAGAGGACTGCCAGTGTCATCCATCAAGTCAATTATCGACCATATACCTTTCTCAAAGCATTCCTTGTAAAACAGAGGTTTGTTGCCATGCAGTACATATCGATTGTTCCAAACTATTATACTGTGTGGTGAGAAATTGTGTACGTATATCATTTTCCAGTATAATAATATTTGTTTATGGAACTCTGAACATTTGACAGGAATCTTGTTGATATCCAAGTCAGAGATAAGCAGAAGACTCAGGCCGCCGACTTTGTTGAATAAGTAGTTTGGAGTACAATACCAGAAAGAACGATGAGGTTTGATCCAGGATTTCAACCAGTTCACCTTCAATGTCCCATTCAAGCAGTCCGACTCTATCACTTTCAGCCCTCCTTCACTTGTTTCTTTCACCATATGTGATTTTTCTTAGATGGTGTGGTCTGTTCCTCCAGATAAAGTTGAAATTGATTTGGTTAACAGATTTTACGAGTTGATTTGGAGCAGCATTGGAATACGCTGGGTATATACATCTGGATAAACACATCCATTTTAGTCAAATATATCCGGCCTAATATTGATAAATCTCTCTGGAGCCATATATTAGAATTAAGCTTTACTTTGATTCAGTTTAGATTCAATGTTCCTGGATTGATTTAACGTTTGGTCCTTGGATAGGAAAATGCTCAAGTATTTTATTTCTGATTTCATAGAAACATCGCTGATTTCCTTTAGTGGCGAGTCATGCAGCGCAAGAAGTTTGCATTTCTTTAAGTTTAATGACAATCCTGAAGCCTTGGAGAATGTTTTGGTTGTTTTCAGCACTTATTGGGACTTGATGTTCATTTTTCAAAACTAAGGTTGTGTCATCTGCCAGCAGGCTAATAACAATTTCTGTCCCCAACATTACTTCTGTCCCACACGTATACACACACACACACACACACACACACACACACACACACCTTAATTCCACTCTTTTATATACGCATGTCTGGAGTTCCGGGAGCTCGTTCTCAACGTTCTGGGGATAATCATAGCTGTGCTGATAGCATTGGCCGAAACGTATCCACAACCAAACCGACATTAGCTCATCCACTCATTCACATATGTGTGTGCCCGGAGGTCCGGGAGCTCCAGTCATAAGTCCGGGTGATCTATGTCCGGAGAAGGCTCACATTAGCCGCTCTAAGGGGTCCTGCTGCCCCCCAGCTTCCCGGCCTTTGAGAAGAGACACATAACTCCGCTCTTCCGCTTCTCCGCTATGGGCCCTGGTACTCCCGATCCTCCGAACTCAGGTGAATTGCGTGACGTGCTTCTGCTCTCCTATAAGCCCCTACACACTTCGAACACGGCTGTTATCACCCTGTTACTGCATTTCAATGACACCCATTTGCTTTCGATCTCAGTGTCTGCCTCCGTACGGAAAAAGCGGGATGGGTGGGGGGGCATAAGCGCATTCGTGCTGTAAGTAATCAGAAGTTAATAGTGTTAACGGTTTGCGAGAAATTTTTAATGCTAGACAAAAAAAGAAAATTAAAAGGATATAATTAAATAAATAGATAGAAAAATAAAATTAAAAACGAAAAAAAAAAATTGTGAGGGGAATATAACATGTAATTAAGTTGGCGGTTCACAAGGAATCTCAGACATCAAACTGTTTTTAATTGAACATAAATAGTACACCCAAATATACAAATGTACAAATAAACATAGCAAGGTAGAACTGAATGTCAATGAAACAACCAGGGATGAGGAAGCAACGGACATCAGGACATTTGTTCTGTATGTAATGAGAAGTTAATAGTGTTACAGGTTTGTGAGAAATTTACAGTGCGAGACAAAAAAAGAAATTAAAAGGAAGTAATTAAATCAATAGATAGACAAATAAGAAATTAAAACGAAAAAAAAAAAAAAAAATTGCAAGGGGAATGTAACATGTAATCAAGTTGTTTTTTTTTTTTTGTTTTTTTTTTTTTACCAAAAAAAAAAGGAACCTCGGACATGGGTAACTATATTTTTTAGTTTTTGGATTTTTCCATAAGTTTTAAGGATTTTTTTTTTTTTTTTTTTATATTTCAAAATCGTTTATGAAGACATTAAAATTTGGGGAGCATTTTTGCATTCTGTTCTTGTGAATGAAGAACTTGGCCAGGCCTAAAAGAACATTGACACAGAGTTCATCTGTTATGTTGCTTATAAGTAAACAGAATGTTATATCATCTTTTGAGAAGGAAACTGGTGACGATGGAATGAGAAGGAGAAAAAATATATGGTCAGTGGTTTCAATGTTGTCTTCACAAAATGTACAAATATTATCTTCAAAATTAAAGCGTACCCTCGATAATTCCTTAGATGGGTAGATGTCAGTCATAATTTTGAAGTGGGTCTCTTTTGCCTTGGGGGTATGGGTAGAGTCAGATACATGGTTCGCAGCGTGGCAATCGATTCCTCATCAAATTTATTTAAAATATCCTTTTTTTTTTTTTTGACGTCCAGGGAATAAGTTTCCTGTGAAACATTTCCTAATAAAGGAGTTGCCGCGCTTTCTGTCCACAATTGAGATTCCCTGGAGTGATAGTCGGGGTAACTGTGGTTGTACGGTTCGGTGCGTCATTATATTTTTGGTCAGGAATACAAATTGTCGAGGCAGTGCGTTTCGTAACTTTAGCAACTCTAATATGGGAGGCTTGAATCTGTGTGTAGTACAGAACTGCTCATTGTCCAGAGGACTGCCAGTGTCATCCATCAAGTCAATTATCGACCATATACCTTTCTCAAAGCATTCCTTGTAAAACAGAGGTTTGTTGCCATGCAGTACATATCGATTGTTCCAAACTATTATACTGTGTGGTGAGAAATTGTGTACGTATATCATTTTCCAGTATAATAATATTTGTTTATGGAACTCTGAACATTTGACAGGAATCTTGTTGATATCCAAGTCAGAGATAAGCAGAAGACTCAGGCCGCCGACTTTGTTGAATAAGTAGTTTGGAGTACAATACCAGAAAGAACGATGAGGTTTGATCCAGGATTTCAACCAGTTCACCTTCAATGTCCCATTCAAGCAGTCCGACTCTATCACTTTCAGCCCTCCTTCACTTGTTTCTTTCACCATATGTGATTTTTCTTAGATGGTGTGGTCTGTTCCTCCAGATAAAGTTGAAATTGATTTGGTTAACAGATTTTACGAGTTGATTTGGAGCAGCATTGGAATACGCTGGGTATATACATCTGGATAAACACATCCATTTTAGTCAAATATATCCGGCCTAATATTGATAAATCTCTCTGGAGCCATATATTAGAATTAAGCTTTACTTTGATTCAGTTTAGATTCAATGTTCCTGGATTGATTTAACGTTTGGTCCTTGGATAGGAAAATGCTCAAGTATTTTATTTCTGATTTCATGGAAACATCGCTGATTTCCTTTAGTGGCGAGTCATGCAGCGCAAGAAGTTTGCATTTCTTTAAGTTTAATGACAATCCTGAAGCCTTGGAGAATGTTTTGGTTGTTTTCGGCACTTATTGGGACTTGATGTTCATTTTTCAAAACTAAGGTTGTGTCATCTGCCAGCAGGCTAATAACAATTTCAGTCCCCAGCACGTCTAACTTTTGGATATCGTTGCTCTTTTCAACATAAACGGCTAGCATTTCGGTAGCAATTATAAATAAATAGGGTGAGATGGGGCAACCTTGGGGGATTCCCACATCAACATGGAAGCTCGGAGTGGTGCCGCTTGGCAGGGTGACACAGCTATGAATATTCTCATAGAGCCCACGGATCACATTCCTGAATATTTAACCAAATCCAAAATGTTCGAGCGTTGCTATGATAAATGGATGTTCGACCGAGTCAAAGGCTTTAGAAAAGTCCAAGAAGGATATGCGGCCATTATCTTCAATGCGATACGCCTCTAAACCCATCGCTCGCCCCGACTCGGGGAATCCTAGAGCCTACTTGCACCCCCGCCCTAACTTAACTCCCTCACTCGTGGAGCTCCCTGAGCTCCACACATCCCGGAGCATCACGCCGACTCATTCACATTTGAATGATTGTCTTTATTTTATGTCCGCTAGATAGAGGCATCCGCACATGCGCATCAGTGGAGCTTCAGGCCGGCTGAGGCATGGACTGAAAATCATAAAGACATGTGTGATGAGCTAAAAGGAAGATAAGCATATTTTTATAATAAATGTAAGAAAGAGAGGGTAATGCAGCCTCAGGGCGGCACTGGCCCGTGTCTCTCCAAGCCTGCCTTTGGGGGGGGGGGGGGGCACGGAGCAGTGTCTCCCTGTGCCGGTCCCAAGCCCGGATAAATGCAGAGGGTTGCGTCAGGAGGGGCATCCGGCGTAAAACGTTTGCCAAAACCAAACATGCGAGTCAACCATAACTATACCATACCGGATGGGTCGCGGACCGGGTTAACAACGACCGCCATTGGTACTGATGACCTACAGGGTACTAATGGAAATCGGGCTACTGTGGGTCGAAGAACAAGAAGAAGAAGAAGAGGAGGAGTGCGTGTTCGGAAGCAGAGAGAGAGGAGGAAAGGAAAGAGCCTGGGACTGAGAGTAGGGACTTTGAATATTGGGACTATGACAGGAAAAGGTAGAGAGTTGATGGACACGATGCAGAGAAGGAAGCTGGATATACTGTGTGTCCAGGAGACCAGGTGGAAGGGTAGTAAGGCTAGAAGCTTAGGAGCAGGCTTTAAGTTATACTATTATGGTGCTGACAAGAAGAGAAATGGAGTAGGAGTCATCTTGAAGGAGGAGTTTGTAAGGAACGTCCTAGAGGTGAAAAGAATGTCAGATAGACTTATGAGTCTGAAATTGGAAATTGAAGGTGTGATGCTCAGTGTTGTTAGTGGCTATGCGCCACAGGTGGGATGTGAACCTGAAGAGAAGGAGAAGTTCTGGAATGAGTTGGATGAAGTGATGCAGAATATTCCCAGAAATGAGAGAGTGGTAATTGGTGCAGACTTCAATGGACATGTTGGTGAAGGCAATAGAGGGGATGAAGAAGTGATGGGCAGATATGGTATCCAGGATAGGAATGCAGAGGGACAGATGGTGGTAGATTTTGCAAAAGGGAT
>NW_028234084.1:27500-80511 GCF_037954325.1 Fistularia commersonii | reverse complement strand
TTTTTTTTGTCTAGCACTGTAAATTTCTCACAAACCGTTAACACTATTAACTTCTGATTACATACAGAACAAATGTCCTTATGTCCGTTGCTTCCTCATCCCTGGTTGTTTCATTGACATTCAGTTCTACCTTGCCATGTTTATTTGTACATTTGTATATTTGTGTGTACTATTTATGTTCAATTAAAAACAGTTTGGTGTCTGAGATTCCTTGTGAACGGCCAACTTAATTACATGTTGTATTCCCCTTGCAATTTTTTTTTTAGTTTTTAATTTTATTTTTCTATCTATTTATTTAATTATTTCCTTTTAATTTTCTGTTTTTGTCCAGCATTAAAAATTTCTCGCAAACCGTTAACACTATTAACTTCTGATTACATACAGAACGAATGCCCTTATGTCTCCCGTCACCCCCCCCCGTCCCCCCGCTTTTTCCTTTCGGTGGCAGACACTGAGATCAAAAGCAAATGGGTGTCATTGCAATGCAGTAACAGGGTGATAACAGCCGTGTTTGAAGTGTGTAGGGGCTTATAGGAGAGCAGAAGCACGTCACGCTATTCGCCTGAGTTCGGAGGATCGGGAGTACCAGGGCCCATAGCGGAGGAGCAGAGGAGTTGAGAAGCGGAGGAGCGGAGGAGCGGAGTTATGTTTCTCTTCTCAAAGGCGGGGAAGCTTGGGGGCAGCAGGACCCCTTAGACCGGCCAATGTGAGCCTTCTCCGGACATAGATCACCCGGACGTATGACTGGAGCTCCCGTACCTCTGGGCACACACATATGTGAATGAGTGGATGAGCTAATGTTTGTTTTGTTGTGGATACGTTTCGGCCAATGCTATTAGCACAGCTATGATGAGTTCAGGTGTGTGTGTGTGTGTGTGTGTGTGTGTGTGTGTGTGTGTGTGTGTGTGTGTGTGTATGTGTGTGTGTGTGTGTGTGTGTGTGTGTGTGTGTGTGTGTGTGTGTGTGTGCGTGTGTTTATGTGTGTGTGAGAGTTTGTTTTGGTGGGTGGGTGGGGGGGGGGTTCCCGCGGACTGGGAGTACCAGGGCCACGAGCGGATGAGCTGAGGAGCGGAGGAGGGCAGATGCCCGGCCTTGATTCGCTTATGTCCAGCGGTTCGGGAGTTCCAGGGCCCAAAGCGGAGGAGCGGAGGACAGCAAAAGCCCTGTCCGCAATTCACCTGAGTCTGGCGGATCGGTAGTACCTGGTTCCGCAGCGGAGGAGCGGAGGAGCTGAGAAGCGGAGGAGCGGAGGAGATGTTTCTCTTCTCAGAGGCGGCGAGGGGGGGGGGAGCAGGACCCCTTACCCTTATCCCCCGGACGTTTGAGTGGAGCTCCCGGACTTCCGGGCACGCACATGCGAATGACTGGATGACAGGGAGTGCCAGGGCCTGGAGCGGATGAGCAGAGGAGAGGCGGAGGGCAGAAGCCCGGCCCAGTTCGGGAGTTCCAGGGTCCAAAGCGGGGGAGCGAAGAAGCGGAGGAGAGCAGAAGAGCAGAAGACTGGCCCGGAATTCACCGAAGTCCCGCAGATCGGGAGTTCCAGGGCCCGGAGCGGAAGAGCGGAGGAGCGGAGGAGCGGAGCAAAGCGGAAGCCCGTCTTAACAACAAGGAAATTACAGATGAGGCTATAATTTCCACAGAAATCTTTAAATTCTATAGCCACCTATACACTTCGACATTATCAAAAAACGATTGTGACTCCTTTCCAACAAATATTCCTCAATATATCCCAAAAATAAACAACAACAAACAACATATGTTTGTTTTGTATATGTTTATATATAAACAACAAAAAATATACAGTTTGATGTCCGAGATTCCTTGTGAATCGCCAACTTAATTACATGTTGTATTCCCCTTGCAATCTTTTTTCGTTTTAATTTTTTATTTTGTCTATCTATTGATTTAATTATTTCCTTTTAATTTCTTTTTTTGTCTAGCATTGTAAATTTCTCACAAACCGTTAACACTATAAACTTCTGATTACATACAGAACGAATGTCCTTATGTCCATTGCTTCCTCATGCCTGGTTGTTTCATTCACATTCAGTTCTACCTTGCCATGTTTATTTGTACATTTGTATATTTGTGTGTACTATTTATGTTCAATTAAAAAAAAAAAAAAAAATGAGTGGCTGAGAAAATCTCCATGTCTCTCTCTCTCCCCCCCTTAATGTCCCCCCCCCCCTCTTCCTCACGGCGGCCGACGCAATGTGATTCTCGCCGTTGTTGTGGAAGTAGGGTAAAGGATTCCCCGCGTCGGTGCGAGCGATGCGTTTCAAGGCGTATTGCATGTGTGTATGGAGGGGGGGGGGGTCTACAGGATACCGCAGGCCGGCAATGGTGCACCTTCTCCGGACATCGATCCCCGAAACGTCGGCGTGGAGCTCCCGGAGCAGCCGGCGTGTACATGTGAATGAATGGAGGAGCTAATGTGTGTGTGGGGGGTGGTGGTGGTGGTGGTGGTGGTGTGGGGGGGGGGGGGCGTTTCGGCTAATGCTATCAGCACAGCTATGATTATCCCCAGAACGTTGAGAACGAGCTACCGGAACTCCAGACATGCGTATATAAAAGAGTGGAATTAAGGCGTGTGTGTGTGTGTGTGTCTGTGTGTGTGTGTGTGTGTGTGTGTGTGTGTGTGTGTGTGTGTGTGTCGGACAGAAATAATGTTGGGGACAGAAATTGTTATTAGCCAGCTGGCAGATGACACAACCTTAGTTTTGAAAAATGAACATCAAGTCCCAATAAGTGTTGAAAAAATTAAAACATTCTCCCGGAGCAGCCGGCGTGTACATGTGAATGAATGGAGGAGCTAATGTGTGTGTGGTGGTGGTGGTGGTGGGGGGGGGGGGGCGTTTCGGCTTGACGGGAAAGATACCAAATGTGTCACAAATGCAAAAGTTTGGTGCTGTGTGCTATGCATACAAGCACAACAAAAAGAAACTTGACTCAAGAGGTGAGAAGGGAGTTTTCATTGGATATGACAAAAATAGTCCAGCTTATTTTGTATATTATCCAAATAGTGAAAGAGTACTAAAACAGACTGCTAAAATTTGTGTCGAACCCATCTCCAGAGCAACAAACCCAGACAGAGATGAGCTCAGACCAGGATGATGATGATGATGATGATGATGATGATGATGATGATGATGATGATGATGATGATGATGATCAGTTAGACATTTAAAGAGGCAAGGAGTTCCCTCAATGCTGACAAGTGGATGAAATCTATGGACGAAGAGATGGAGTCATTGAGAGAGAAGAACACTTTTACCCTAACACAGCTACCCCAAGGCAAGTGTGCAGTGGGGGTGGGGGTGGGGGTGGGGGGTGGGGGGCGTAAGCGCTAAAAAGAAATGAAGATGGCACAAACAAATATAAAGCTCGGTATGTTGCTAAGGGCTACAGTCAAAAGTATGGCACGGATTTCGAGGAAACATTTTCTCCAACAGCAAATATGACAAGTGTGAGGGTGTTCATGCAGAAATCAGTTCCGGAAAATTTGTTCTTACACCAAATGGATGTAAAGACAGCCTATCTTCATGCACCTATAGATTGTGAGCTCTGTGTAGAACAACCAGAAGGGTATGAAGTGACAAATAAAAAACAGAAGCTGGTGTGTAAACTTAAAAAGTCACTATACGTCCCTGAACAAGCCGGTCGTCATTGGAATCTGATGCTCCATTCTTACTTGATTGACAATGACTTTATTCAGAATGAAGCAGATCATTGTGTTTATGTCAAAGAAAACCAAAATGACAAGGTCATCATCATAATATGGGTACATGATTTAATCATAGCTGCGAGTGATGAGGAAGTAATGAAAGAGGTGAAAATCATGCTTACAGCTAGATTTAAAATGAAGGACATGGGCAAAGTGATCAAAATCAATACCCAGAAAATATGTCAGTCAGATGAGTGTGTTAAGATGTCACAAAGAAAATATGTGGAAAGGTAGTCCTACAGTATTTTCCAACACAAGAGATGCCGGCACATGTTATGACAAAGCCTGCATCACAGTTTAAGTTGTTGAATTTTTCAAAGTTGTTGTTTGGGTCATGAGTATTTTATTTTGATGTAAATGGGCAAAGATACCAATAATATGAGAGCAAGTGGGGGCGTTGTTAACTGAGAAATATGCTCTCAATTATTTTCCGTTTTATTTCCAAGGGCCAGTCTCAGCTTCCGGTCAACAGGATCCCGCAGACCTTCTTCGGACACGGATCCCCGTGACGTCGGCGTGAAGCTCCGGGAGCACCAGACATGCACATATGAATAAGCGAAGGAGTCAACTCCATAAGTCCTCCACTCACGGCCTCGGTGTCACTGAATCGAGCAATTTGGTTTTTAATGTTTAAAAATCGGCTTAACATTGAGGTCGAAAACACAGCGGTATCGTTAAAATACAGTAACAGGGTGATAACATCCATGTAAGAAGTGGAGGGGGATTTATTGCACTCACGGCCCCACTCGTTTATTCCTCTCATACACAGCGGCCAGATCACCTGCTGGAGCTCCAAGCGCTGTGCACAGTCGGATGCCGCCATCTAGCGGACATAAAATGTAAGGAAGCGGAGGGAGAAAGCCATCCGGTGTTCCCCGAGTAGCGGCGACGAACGAGTTTAGAGCCGTGGAGAAGGTTTGCTTCCCCCCCAACCTCTCTTTCTTACTTCTTCTTCTTCTTCTTCTTCTTCTTCTTCTTCTTCTTCTTCTTCTTCTTCTTCCCCTTCTTCTTCTTCTTCTTCTTCTTCTTCTTCTTCTTACCCTTCTTCTTCTTCTTCTTCTTCTTCTTCTTCTTCTTTTGTCTTTTCCCGTCAGGTGTGGCCACAGCGAGTCAACTTTCTCCATCTAACCCTATTCTCCGTATCCTCCTCTCTCACACCAACTACCTTCATATCCTCTCTCACCACGTCCATAAATCCTCTCTTTGGTCTTCCTCGAGACCTCTTGCCTTGCAGCTCCAATTCCAGCATCCGTCTACCAATATATTCTCTATCCCTCCTCTGTACATGACCGAACCATCTCAGTCTGGCTTCTCTGACCTTCTCTCCAAAACATCGAACATGTGCTGTTCCTCTGATACTCATTCCTGATCCTATCAATCCTGGTCACTCCGTAAGAGAACCTCAACATCTTCATATCTGCAACCTCTAGTTCTGTCTGCTGTCTTTTGGTCATTGGAACAGTTTCTAGTCCATACATCATCGCTGGTCTAACCACTGTCTTGTACACCTTTGTACACCTTGGTAATGGGCAACCCCGTATCTGACCGTGTGACACAGCCAAGCAGTGCAGACAATGTGAGACGATCAACTAGAACCAAAAAGAAGCCCAGTTACTTTAATAGTTATGTGACTAGTGCTATTGACGATGACCAAGTGTTCACTAACATTGACTACTGTTATAGACTGGCGTGTGGTGTCCCACAGACATTTAAAGAGGCAAGGAGTTCACTTAATGCTGACAAGTGGATGAAATCTATGGACGAAGAGATGGAGTCATTGAGAGAGAAGAACACTTTTACCCTAACACAGCTACCCCAAGGCAAGTGTGCAGTGGGGGTGGAGGTGGGGGTGGGGGGCGTAAGCGCTAAAAAGAAATGAAGATGGCACAAACAAATATAAAGCTCGGTATGTTGCTAAGGGCTACAGTCAAAAGTATGGCACGGATTTCGAGGAAACATTTTCTCCAACAGCAAATATGACAAGTGTGAGGGTGTTTATGCAGAAATCAGTTCCGGAAAATTTGTTCTTACACCAAATGGATGTAAAGACAGCCTATCTTCATGCACCCATAGATTGGTGGTGGTGGTGGTGGTGGTGGTGTGTGTGTGTGGGGGGGGGGGGGGGGGGGGGTTTCGGCTAATGCTATCAGCACAGCTATGATTATTCCCAGAACGTTGAGAACGAGCTCCCGGAACTCCAGACATGCGTATATAAAAGAGTGGAATTAAGGTGTGTGTGAGTGTGTGTGTGTGTGTGTGTGTGTGTGTGTGTGTGTGTGTGTGTGTGTGTGTGTGTGTGTATGTGTGTGTGTATGTGTGGGACAGAAATAATGTCGGGGACAGAAATTGTAATTAGCCTGCTGGCAGATGACACAACCTTAGTTTTGAAAAATGAACATCAAGTCCCAATAAGCGTTGAAAAAATTAAAACATTCTCCAAGGCTTCAGGATTGTCATTAAACTTAAAGAAATGCAAACTTCTTGAGCTGCATGACTCACCACTAAAGGAAATCAGCAATGTTCCTATCAAATCAGAAATAAAATACTTGAGCATTTTCCTATCTAAGGACCAAAAGTTAAATCAGTCCAGGAACATTGAATCTAAACTGAATCAAAGTAAAGCTAAATTGAATATATGGCTCCAAAGAGATTTATCAATATTAGGCCCGATATATTTGACTAAAATGGAATGTTTATCCAGATGTATATACCCAGTGTATTCCAATGCTGCTCCAAATCAACTCATAAAATCTATTAACCAAATAAATTTCAACTTTATCTGGAGGAACAGACCACACCATCTAAAAAAAATCACATATGGGGAAAGAAACAAGTGAAGGAGGGCTGAAAGTGATAGAGTTGGACTGCCTGAATGGGACATTGAAGGTGAACTGGTTGAAATCCTGGATCAAACATCATCATTTTTTCTGGTATTGTACTCCAAACTACTTATTCAACAAAGTCGGTGGCCTAAGTCTTGTGCTTATCTCTGACTTGGATATCAACAAGATTCCTGTCCAATTTTCAGAGTTCCATAAACAAATACTATTATACTGGAAAATGATATATGTACACAATTTCTCACCACACAGTCCAATAATTTGGAACAATAGATATGTACTGCGTGGCAACAAACCTCTGTTTTACAAGGAATGCTTTGAGAAAGGTATATGGTCAATAATTGACTTGATGGATGACAATGGCAGTCATCTAGACTATGAACAGTTCTGTACTACACACAGATTTAAGCCTCCCATATTAGAGTTGATAAAGTTACGAAACGCACTGCCTCGACAATTTGTATTCCTGACCAAAAATATAATGACGCACCGAACCGTACAACCACAGTTACCCCGACTATCACTCCAGGGAATCTCAATTCTGGACAGAAAGTGCAGCAACTCCTTTATTAGGACATGTTTCACAGGAAACTTGTTCCCTGGACGTCAAAACAAAAATAATATTTGAAATAAATTTGATAAGGAATCGACTGCCACGCTGCAAACTATGTGTCTGACTCTACCCATACCCCCCAAGGCAAGAAGAGACCCACTTCTAAATTATGAATGACATCTACCCATCTAAGGAATTATTGCGGGTACGCTTTACTTTTGAAGATAATATTTGTACATTTTGTGAAGACAACATTGAAACCACTGACCATATATTTTTTCTCATTCTCATTCCATCGTCACCAGTTTCCCTCTCAAAAGATGATATCACATTTGGTTTACTTATAAGCAACATAACAGATGAACTCTGTGTCAATGTTCTTTTAGGCCTGGCCAAGTTCTTCATTCACAAAAACAGAATGCAAAAATGCTCCCCAAATTTTAATTTCTTCATAAACGATTTTGAATTATAAAAAAAAATCCTTAAAACTTATGGAAAAATCCAAAAACTAAAAAATATACAGTTACCCATGTCTGAGATTCCTTTTTTTGGAAAAAAAGAAAAACAACTTAATTACATGTTATATTCCCCTTGCAATTTTTTTTTCGTTTTAATTTTTTATTTGTCTATCTATTGATTTAATTATTTCCTTTTAATTTCTTTTTTTGTCTAGCACTGTAAATTTCTCACAAACCGTTAACACTATTAACTTCTGATTACATACAAAACAAATGTCCTTATGTCCGTTGCTTCCTCATCCCTGGTTGTTTCATTGACATTCAGTTCTACCTTGCCATGTTTATTTGTACATTTGTATATTTGTGTGTACTATTTATGTTCAATTAAAAACAGTTTGATGTCTGAGATTCCTTGTGAACGGCCAACTTAATTACATGTTATATTCCCCTTACAATTTTTTTTTTTAGTTTTTAATTTTATTTTTCTATCTATTTATTTAATTATTTCCTTTTAATTTTCTGTTTTTGTCTAGCATTAAAAATTTCTCGCAAACCGTTAACACTATTAACTTCTGATTACATACAGAACGAATGCCCTTATGTCCCCCCCCCCCCGTCCCCCCCGCTTTTTCCTTACGGTGGCAGACACTGAGATCAAAAGCAAATGGGTGTCATTGTAATGCAGTAACAGGGTGATAACAGCCGTGTTTGAAGTGTGTAGGGGCTTATAGGAGAGCAGAAGCACGTCACGCTATTCGCCTGAGTTCGGAGGATCGGGAGTACCAGGGCCCATAGCGGAGGAGCAGAGGAGTTGAGAAGCGGAGGAGCGGAGGAGCGGAGTTATGTTTCTCTTCTCAAAGGCGGGGAAGCTTGGGGGCAGCAGGACCCCTTAGACCGGCCAATGTGAGCCTTCTCCGGACATAGATCACCCGGACGTATGACTGGAGCTCCCGTACCTCTGGGCACACACATATGTGAATGAGTGGATGAGCTAATGTTTGTTTTGTTGTGGATACGTTTCGGCCAATGCTATTAGCACAGCTATGATGAGTTCAGGTGTGTGTGTGTGTGTGTGTGTGTGTGTGTGTGTGTGTGTGTGTGTGTGTGTGTATGGGTGTGTGTCTGTGTGTGTGTGTGTGTGTGTGTGTGTGTGTGTGTGTGTGTGTGTGTGTGTGTGTGTGTGTGTGCGTGTGTTTATGTGTGTGTGAGAGTTTGTTTTGGTGGGTGGGTGGGGATGGGGGGGTTCCCGCGGACTGGGAGTACCAGGGCCTGGAGCGGATGAGCTGAGGAGCGGAGGAGGGCAGATGCCCGGCCTTGATTCGCTTATGTCCAGCGGTTCGGGAGTTCCAGGGCCCAAAGCGGAGGAGCGGAGGACAGCAAAAGCCCTGTCCGCAATTCACCTGAGTCTGGCGGATCGGTAGTACCTGGTTCCGCAGCGGAGGAGCGGAGGAGCTGAGAAGCGGAGGAGCGGAGGAGATGTTTCTCTTCTCAGAGGCGGCGAGGGGGGGGGGGGGGGGGGAGCAGGACCCCTTACCCTTATCCCCCGGACGTTTGAGTGGAGCTCCCGGACCTCCGGGCACGCACATGCGAATGACTGGATGACAAGGAGTGCCAGGGCCTGGAGCGGATGAGCAGAGGAGAGGCGGAGGGCAGAAGCCCGGCCCAGTTCGGGAGTTCCAGGGTCCAAAGCGGGGGAGCGAAGAAGCGGAGGAGAGCAGAAGAGCAGAAGACTGGCCCGGAATTCACCGAAGTCCCGCAGATCGGGAGTTCCAGGGCCCGAGCGGAAGAGCGGAGGAGCGGAGGAGCGGAGCAAAGCGGAAGCCCGTCTTAACAACAAGGAAATTACAGATGAAGCTATAATTTCCACAGAAATCTTTAAATTCTATAGCCACCTATACACTTCGACATTATCAAAAAGCGATTGTGACTCCTTTCCAACAAATATTCCTCAATATATCCCAAAAATAAACAACAACAAACAACATATGTTTGTTTTGTATATGTTTATATATAAACAACAAAAAATATACAGTTTGATGTCTGAGATTCCTTGTGAATCGCCAACTAAATTATATGTTGTATTCCCCTTGCAATCTTTTTTCGTTTTAATTTTTTATTTGTCTATCTATTGATTTAATTATTTCCTTTTAATTTCTTTTTTTGTCTAGCATTGTAAATTTCTCACAAACCGTTAACACTATTAACTTCTGATTACATACAGAACGAATGTCCTTGATGCGTTTAAGTTTGCAGCTTCTTCGTTTTCCATGTTTCGGAAGGAATTCACAAGTTTGCCTTGTTTGAATCGTCTTTTATTTTCTTCTTCACAGCTCCGGGAATCAACATCGGTTAGCCATGGGACATGTACAGTACAGAGTGAGGGAAAAATTCCCGCCAGCACCGCTATACCAAAAAAAAAACACTGACGTAGAAGTTAACGTCAAGTTAGCTGAACAGTCGCGAAAAACTAAAACAAGTCCCAAACCTTGTCATAAAGTGCCATGCATTTCCTGAGAGTAGATACAAATACAACATATGTATACTAGAATGTAAACTCAAATAAAACTAATGAGATCACCTATCTCAACACCCCCTCTTGATCTCAACATCCAAAAAAAAACTTTGGACATTTGAATTTCCAAAGAACCACTTTTTGAATTTTTCTATTTTTACCTTTGTCATGAGTTTTGTCGAGATGTCTGCCAACATGTCCTCTGATGGACAATAGATAAGATTTATTTAACCCTCACTGAGTGCTTCACGAATGAAATGATATTTTACATCAATGTGTTTTGACCTTTGTCTGTTTACAGGATTCTTACTCAGTGCGATGGCCCCCTGATTGTCTCCGTAGATTGTTGTGCAACTGTACATTTTGTTGTCCATACCGTTTAACAGTTGAGACAGGTACATGTTTTCTTGTGCGGTGGTGGCTCGGCCGATGTATTCAGCCTCACATGTTGACAGGGCCACTGTGGGCTGTTTCCTTGACTTCCATGCAATGGCTGGGCCTTGTTTTGTTAAACTGAAACAGTAGCCTGTAGCGCTACGTCTGTCTTCTACAGATGATGCCCAGTCTGAATCACTGTAAGCTATCAGGTTCAAATCCTCCTTATTTGTCTTGAAACTTAGTTCATAATCAGCTGTCCCCTTCAAATACCTCAGAACATGTTTTGCAGCTACTAAGTGTTCTACTTTTGGCATTGCCAGATTCTGTGATAGTTTGCTCACTATCCAGCTGATATCAGGTCTGGTGCAAGTCATGGCATAAATAAGACTGCCTACAATCTCACGATATTCTTTGGGGTCGACAGGTTCACTTTGCTCATTTTCATCAGCTACAGGGATGCCCTCTAATTTTTGCTCACTTGGAGTAGATCTTGCTTTACATTCTGACATTCCAAATCTCTCTAGCATTTTTAGGATGTACTTTGATTTCATCCCCCTTTTGTTCAAATTGTATGCCCAAAAAATATGATAGTTTCCCCAGGTCTTTCATGTTGAACTTGAATTTCATGTTCTGTTTAAATGTGCTGAGTGCATCATTGCTGCTTGCTGCAATAATGAAATCTTCTTCTTCTTCTTTCGGCTTTTCCCGTCAGGGGTCGCCACAGCGAGTCAACCTTCTCCATCTAACCCTATTCTCTGTATCTTCCTCTCTCACACCAGCTACCTTCATATCCTCTCTCACTACGTCCATAAATCTTCTCTTTGGTCTTCCTCGAGACCTATTGCCTGGCAGCTCCATTTCCAGCATCCGTCTACCAATATATTCACTATCTCTTCTCTGTACATGACCGAACCATCTCAGTCTGGCTTCTCTGACCTTCTCTCCAAAACATCAAACATGTGCCGTCCCTCTGATAGACTCATTCCTGATCCTATCCATCCTGGTCACTCCCAAAGAGAACCTCAACATCTTCATCTCTGCAACCTCTTGTTCTGTCTGCTGTCTTTTGGTCATTGGAACAGTTTCTAGTCCAAACATCATCGCTGGTCTCACCACTGTCTTGTACACCTTTCCTTTTATTCTGGCCGATAGTCTTCTATCACATAGTACCCCTGACACTTTTCTCCAGCCATTCCAACCTGCTTGGACCCGTCTCTTCACCTCTTTTACGCACTCTCCGTTGCTCTGGACTGTTGACCCTAAGTACCTGAAATCCTCCAGCTTCTTGATCTCCACTCCCTGTAGCCTCACCGCTCCACCCGAGTTCCTCTCGTTCACACACATATATTCTGTCTTGCTGTGACTAACTTTCATTCCTCTCCTTTCCAGAGCATACCTCCACCTCTCTAGATTTTCCTCTACCTGTTGTCTGCTCTCACTACAGATCACAATGTCATCCGCAAACATCATGGTCCATGGGGATTCCTGTCTAACCTCATCTGTCAGCCTACCCATCACCATTGCGAACAAGAAGGGGCTCAGAGCTGATCCCTGATGGAGTCCCACCTCCACCTTGAACTTCTCGGTTACCCCTACAGCACACCGTACCAGTGTCTCACAGCTGGCATGCATGTCCTGCACCAGTCTAACATACTTCTCTGCCACTCCAGACTTCCTCATACAATACCAGAGCTCCTCTCTTGGCACCCTGTCATATGCTTTTTCTAGGTCGACGAAAACGCAATGCAGCTCCCTCTGGCCTTCTCTGTACTTTTCTATTAGCATTCTCAACGCAAATACTGCATCTGTAGTACTCTTCCTAGGCATGAAGCCATACTGCTGTTCACAAATGCTGACTTCTGCTCTCAGTCTAGTTTCCACTACTCTTTCCCATAACTTCATTGTATGGCTCATCAACTTTATCCCTCTGTAGTTGCCACAATTCTGCACATCCCCTTTATTCTTAAAAATAGGCACCATCACACTTTGTCTCCATTCTTCAGGCATCTTCTCACTCTCTAAGATCCTGTTGAATAATCTAGTCAGAAAATCTACCGCTGCCTCTCCTAGACACTTCCACACCTCCACAGGTATATCATCAGGACCAACTGCTTTTCCACTCTTCATCCTCTTCAATGCCTTCCTCACTTCACTTTTACTCATTTTTGCTACTTTGTGGTCTACAATAATCACCTCTTCTACCCTTGCCTCTCTTTCATTTTCCACATTCATCAGCTCTTCAAAGTACTCTTTCCATCTTCCTGTCACTCTTCTAGCATCTGTCAATACATTTCCCTGTCTGTCCTTTATCACCCGGACCTGCTGTACATCCTTTCCATCTTTATCTCTCTGTTTCGCCAACTTGTATAGATCATTTTCAGCCTCCTTACTATCCAACCGAGCATACAAGTCATCATAAGCCCTTTGTTTTGCCTTTGCTACCTCTATCTTTACCTTTCGCCGCATCTCCCTGAACTCCTGTCTGTTCTCTTCAGTCCTCTCAGTATCCCACTTCTTCTTCGCTAACCATTTTCTCTGTATACACTCCTGCACTTCCTCATTCCACCACCAAGTCTCCTTATCTACTTTCCTTCCAGATGACACACCAAGTACTCTTCTACCTGTCTCCCTGATCACACTAGCTGTTGTTGTCCAATCATCTGGAAGCTCTCCCTGACCACCCAGACCCTTTCTCAACTCCTCCCTGAAAACCATGCAACACTCTGCTGCAATAATTAAATCATCTACCCAAAGCAAATCTTCTCCACGGCTCTAAACTCGTTCGTCGCCGCTACTTGGGGATCACCGGATGGCTTTCTCCCTCCGCTTCCTTACATTTTATGTCCGCTAGATGGCGGCATCCGACTGTGCACAGCGCTTGGAGCTCCAGCAGGTGATCTGGCCGCTGTGTATGAGAGGAATAAACGAGTGGGGCCGTGAGTGCAATAAATCCCCCTCCACTTCTTACATGGATGTTATCACCCTGTTACTGTATTTTAACGATACCGCTGTGTTTTCCACTTCAATGTTAAGCCGATTTTTAAACATTAAAAACCAAATTGCTCGATTCAGTGACACCGAGGCCCTGAGTGGAGGACTTATGGAGTTGACTCCTTCGCTTATTCATAAGTGCATGTCTGGTGCTCCCGGAGCTTCACGCCGACGTCACGGGGATCCGTGTCCGAAGAAGGTGCACCTTGGCCGGTCTGCGGGGTCCTGTTGACCGGAAGCTGAGGCTGGCCCTTCGAAATAACACGGAAAATAATTGAGAGCATATTTCTCAGTTGACAACGCCCCCACTTGCTCTCATATTATTGGTATCTTTGCCCATTTACATCAAAATAAAATACTCATGACCCAAACAACAACTTTGAAAAATTCAACAACTTAAACTGCGATGCAGGCTTTGTCATAACATCTGCCGGCATCTCTTGTGTTGGACAATAGTGTAGGGCTACCTTTCCACATATTTTCTTTGTGACATCTTAACACACTCTTCTGACTGACATATTTTCTGGGTATTGATTTTGATCACTTTGCCCAAGTCCTTCATTTTAAATCTAGCTGTAAGCATGATTTTCACCTCTTTCATTACTTCCTCATCACTCGCAGCTATGATTAAATCATCTACCCATATTATGATGATGACTTTGTCATTTTGGTTTTCTTTGACATAGACACAATGATCTGCTTCATTCTGAATAAAGTCGTTGTCAATCAAGTAAGAATGGAGCATCAGATTCCAATGACGACCTGCCAAATTTTCCTGAACTGATTTCTGCATGAACACCCTCACACTTGTCATATTTGCTGTTGGAGAAAATGTTTCCTCAAAATCCGTGCCATACTTTTGACTGTAGCCCTTAGCAAAATAACGAGCTTTATATTTGTTTGTGCCAACTTCATTTCTTTTTAGCGCATACACCCACCCCCCCACCCCCACTGCACACTTGCCTTGGGGTAGCTGTGTTAGGGTCAAAGTGTTGTTCTCTCTCAATGACTCCATCTCGTCGTCCATAGATTTCATCCACTTGTCAGCATTGAGGGAACTCCTTGCCTCTTTAAATGTCTGTGGGACACCACACGCCAGTCTATAACAGTAGTCAATGTTAGTGAACACTTGGTCATTGTCAATAGCACTAGTCACATAACCATTAAAGTAACTGGGCTTCTTTTTGGTTCTAGTTGATCGTCTCACATTGTCTGCACTGCTTGGCTGTGTCACACGGTCAGATACGGGGCTGCCCATTTCCAAGGTGTACAAAGGTGTACAAGACAGTGGTGAGACCAGCGATGATGTATGGACTAGAAACTGTAGAAGAAGAAGAAGAAGAAGAAGAAGAAGAAGAAGAAGAAGAAGAAGAAGAAGAAGAAGAAGAAGAAGAAGAAGTTAGAAAGAGAGGGTGGGGGGGAAGCAAACCTTCTCCACGGCTCTAAACTCGTTCGTCGCCGCTACTCGGGGAACACCGGATGGCTTTCTCCCTCCGCTTCCTTACATTTTATGTCCGCTAGATGGCGGCATCCGACTGTGCACAGCGCTTGGAGCTCCAGCAGGTGATCTGGCCGCTGTGTATGAGAGGAATAAACGAGTGGGGCCGTGAGTGCAATAAATCCCCCTCCACTTCTTACATGGATGTTATCACCCTGTTACTGTATTTTAACGATACCGCTGTTTTTTCGACCTCAATGTTAAGCCGATTTTTAAACATTAAAAAACCAGATTGCTCGATTCAGTGACACCGAGGCCGTGAGTGGAGGACTTATGGAATCGACTCCTCCGCTTATTCATATGTGCATGTCTGGTGCTCCCGGAGCTTCACGCCGACGTCACAGGGATCCGTGTCCGAAGAAGGTGCACCTTGGCCGGTCTGCGGGGTCCTGTTGACTGGGAAGTTGAGACTGGCCCTTGGAAATAAAACGGAAAATAATTGAGAGCATATTTCTCAGTTAACAACGCCCCCACTTGCTCTCATATTATTGGTATCTTTGCCCATTTACATCAAAATAAAATACTCATGACCCAAACAACAACTTTGAAAAATTCAACAACTTAAACTGTGATGCAGGCTTTGTCATAACATGTGCCGGCATCTCTTGTGTTGGAAAATACTGTAGGACTACCTTTCCACATATTTTCTTTGTGACATCTTAACACACTCTTCTGACTGACATATTTTCTGGGTATTGATTTTGATCACTTTGCCCATGTCCTTCATTTTAAATCTAGCTGTAAGCATGATTTTCACCTCTTTCATTACTTCCTCATCACTCGCAGCTATGATTAAATCATCTACCCATATTATGATGATGACTTTGTTATTTTGGTTTTCTTTGACATAGACACAATGATCTGCTTCATTCTGAATAAAGTCATTGTCAATCAAGTAAGAATGGAGCATCAGATTCCAATGACGACCGGCTTGTTCAGGGACGTATAGTGACTTTTTCAGTTTACACACCAGCTTCTGTTTTTTATTTGTCACTTCATACCCTTCTGGTTGTTCTACACAGAGCTCACAATCTATGGGTGCATGAAGATAGGCTGTCTTTACATCCATTTGGTGTAAGAACAAATTTTCCGGAACTGATTTCTGCATAAACACCCTCACACTTGTCATATTTGCTGTTGGAGAAAATGTTTCCTCGAAATCCGTGCCATACTTTTGACTGTAGCCCTTAGCAACATACCGAGCTTTATATTTGTTTGTGCCATCTTCATTTCTTTTTAGCGCTTACGCCCCCCACCCCCCACCCCCACCCCCACTGCACACTTGCCTTGGGGTAGCTGTGTTAGGGTAAAAGTGTTCTTCTCTCTCAATGACTCCATCTCTTCGTCCATAGATTTCATCCACTTGTCAGCATTAAGTGAACTCCTTGCCTCTTTAAATGTCTGTGGGACACCACACGCCAGTCTATAACAGTAGTCAATGTTAGTGAACACTTGGTCATCGTCAATAGCACTAGTCACATAACTATTAAAGTGACTGGGCTTCTTTTTGGTTCTAGTTGATCGTCTCACATTGTCTGCACTGCTTGGCTTTGTCACACGGTCAGATACGGGGTTGCCCATTACCAAGGTGTACAAAGGTGTACAAGACAGTGGTGAGACCAGCGATGATGTATGGACTAGAAACTGTTACAATGACAAAAAGACAGCAGGCAGAACTAGAGGTTGCAGATATGAAGATGTTGAGGTTCTCTTACGGAGTGACCAGGATTGATAGGATCAGGAATGAGTATCAGAGGAACAGCACATGTTCGATGTTTTGGAGAGAAGGTCAGAGAAGCCAGACTGAGATGGTTCGGTCATGTACAGAGGAGGGATAGAGAATATATTGGTAGACGGATGCTGGAATTGGAGCTGCAAGGCAAGAGGTCTCGAGGAAGACCAAAGAGAGGATTTATGGACGTGGTGAGAGAGGATATGAAGGTAGTTGGTGTGAGAGAGGAGGATACGGAGAATAGGGTTAGATGGAGAAAGTTGACTCGCTGTGGCCACACCTGACGGGAAAAGACAAAAGAAGAAGAAGAAGAAGAAGAAGAAGAAGAAGAAGAAGAAGAAGAAGAAGAAGAAGAAGAAGAAGAAGAAGAAGAAGTAAGAAAGAGAGGTTGGGGGGGAAGCAAACCTTCTCCACGGCTCTAAACTCGTTCGTCGCCGCTACTCGGGGAACACCGGATGGCTTTCTCCCTCCGCTTCCTTACATTTTATGTCCGCTAGATGGCGGCATCCGACTGTGCACAGCGCTTGGAGCTCCAGCAGGTGATCTGGCCGCTGTGTATGAGAGGAATAAACGAGTGGGGCCGTGAGTGCAATAAATCCCCCTCCACTTCTTACATGGATGTTATCACCCTGTTACTGTATTTTAACGATACCGCTGTGTTTTCCACCTCAATGTTAAGCCGATTTTTAAACATTAAAAACCAAATTGCTCGATTCAGTGACACCGAGGCCGTGAGTGGAGGACTTATGGAGTTGACTCCTTCGCTTATTCATATGTGCATGTCTGGTGCTCCCGGAGCTTCACGCCGACGTCACGGGGATCCGTGTCCGAAGAAGGTGCACCTTGGCCGGTCTGCGGGATCCTGTTGACCGGAAGCTGAGACTGGCCCTTGGAAATAAAACGGAAAATAATTGAGAGCATATTTCTCAGTTAACAACGCCCCCACTTGCTCTCATATTATTGGTATCTTTGCCCATTTACATCAAAATAAAATACTCATGACCCAAACAACAAACAACAACTTTGAAAAATTCAACAACTTAAACTGTGATGCAGGCTTTGTCATAACATGTGCCGGCATCTCTTGTGTTGGACAATACTGTAGGGCTACCTTTCCACATATTTTCTTTGTGACATCTTAACACACTCTTCTGACTGACATATTTTCTGGGTATTGATTTTGATCACTTTGCCCATGTCCTTCATTTTAAATCTAGCTGTAAGCATGATTTTCACCTCTTTCATTACTTCCTCATCACTCGCAGCTATGATTAAATCATCTACCCATATTATGATGATGACCTTGTCATTTTGGTTTTCTTTGACATAAACACAATGATCTGCTTCATTCTGAATAAAGTCATTGTCAATCAAGTAAGAATGGAGCATCAGATCCCAATGACGACCGGCTTGTTCAGGGACGTATAGTGACTTTTTAAGTTTACACACCAGCTTCTGTTTTTTATTTGTCACTTCATACCCTTCTGGTTGTTCTACACAGAGCTCACAATCTATGGGTGCATGAAGATAGGCTGTCTTTACATCCATTTGGTGTAAGAACAAATTTTCCGGAACTGATTTCTGCATAAACACCCTCACACTTGTCATATTTGCTGTTGGAGAAAATGTTTCCTCGAAATCCGTGCCATACTTTTGACTGTAGCCCTTAGCAACATAACGAGCTTTATATTTGTTTGTGCCATCTTCATTTCTTTTTAGCGCTTACGCCCCCCACCCCCCACCCCCACCCCCACTGCACACTTGCCTTGGGGTAGCTGTGTTAGGGTAAAAGTGTTCTTCTCTCTCAATGACTCCATCTCTTCGTCCATAGATTTCATCCACTTGTCAGCATTGAGGGAACTCCTTGCCTCTTTAAATGTCTAAGTGATCATCATCATCATCATCATCATCATCATCATCATCATCATCATCATCATCATCATCATCATCATCATCATTATCATCATCATCCTGGTCTGAGCTCATCTCTGTCTGGGTTTGTTGCTCTGGAGATGGGTTCGACACAAATTTTAGCAGTCTGTTTTAGTACTCTTTCACTATTTGGATAATATACAAAATAAGCTGGACTATTTTTGTCATATCCAATGAAAACTCCCTTCTCACCTCTTGAGTCAAGTTTCTTTTTGTTGTGCTTGTATGCATAGCACACAGCACCAAACTTTTGCATTTGTGACACATTTGGTTTCTTTCCCGTCAAGCCGAAACGCCCCCCCCCCCCCCCCACCACCACCACCACCACACACACATTAGCTCTTCCATTCATTCACATGTACACGCCGGCTGCTCCGGGAGCTCCACGCCGACGTTTCGGTGATCGATGTCCGCAGAAGGTGCACCATTGCCGGCCTGCGGTATCCTGTAGACCCCCCCCCTCCATACACACATGCAATACGCCTTGAAACGCATCGCTCGCACCGACGCGGGGAATCCTTTACCCTACTTCCACAGCAACGGCGAGAATCACATTGCGTCGGCCGCCGTGAGGAAGAGGGGGGGGGGGCATTAAGGGGGGGAGAGAGAGAGACATGGAGATTTTCTCAGCCTCTCATTCTTTTTTTTTTTTTTTTTAATTGAACATAAATAGTACACACAAATATACAAATGTACAAATAAACATGGCAAGGTAGAACTGAATGTCAATGAAACAACCAGGCATGAGGAAGCAAAGGACTTAAGGACTGTTGAGATAGGTGATCTCATTAGTTTTATTTGAGTTTACATTCTAGTATACATATGTTTTATTTGTATCTACTCTCAGGAAATGTATGGCACTTTATGACAAGGTTTGGGACTTGTTTTAGTTTTTCGCGACTGTTCAGCTAACTTGACGTTAACTTCTACGTCAGTGTTCTTTTTTTGGTATAGCGGTGCTGGCGGGAATTTTTCCCTCACTCTGTACTGTACATGTCCCATGGCTAACCGATGTTGATTCCCGGAGCTGTGAAGAAGAAAATAAAAGACGATTCAAACAAGGCAAACTTGTGAATTCCTTCCGAAACATGGAAAACGAAGAAGCTGCAAACTTAAACGCAACAGGTTATGGGCCCAGGCAACGAACAAAAGGAGGAAGATGGCAACGTTTGGTTTTCGATGGAGACGAAAACAACTACGAGCTTTGGGAAGTAAAGTTTCTGGGACACATGCGACTCGAAGGTTTGAAAGAGACAATACTTTCAACTGTTGAGCCCGACCCAGATAAAAATGCAGAATGCTACGCTGAGCTTATCCAGTTCCTCGATGATAAAAGTCTATCATTGGTAATGAGGGAAGCCGCAGATGACGGTCGAAAAGCTTTGAAAATATTACGGGATCATTACGCCAGCCAGGGTAAGCCCAGAATTATTTCCCTGTACAGCGAACTATGCTCACTCAAGAAGGAACCCGACGAAACAATAACAGATTACATTATCAGAGCAGAAAAGGCAGTCACCGCTCTGAGAAACACAAAACAGGTGATAAGTGATGAGCTGATGATCGCTATGGTTATGAAAGGGCTTCCAGAACCGTACAAGCCCTTCGTCATTCACGTAACTCAGAGCAGTGAAGAAATGACGTTTATTCAGTTCAAGAGTAAACTAAGAAGTTATGAAGAGACTGAAAAGTTTGACAGCAAAACCAAATCAGACAATGTAATGAAAGTGGACATGTCAACGGTGATCTGCTATGGATGTGGAAACCGTGGCCATATGGCAAAAGCTTGTCACCAAAAATCAGGGCCAAAATGGTGCAGCTATCACAGAAGCACAACCCACACCGATGAGACATGCAGAAGAAAATCCAAGCCCAAAGAAGACTCGGTCAAACAAAACACAGACATCCAAGACAAAGATAAGGAAGATGAGCAAACTTTTGTATTCAAGGTCAGTCAAAAAGTCCCTCCGGAAAATATCAGAAAAAATGGACTGATGGTAGACTGTGGCGCTACATCACACATCATAACACAAGAAGACAAATTCATAAGATTTGATGAGTTTTTCAACCCAAACAAACATTACATGGAGCTAGCAGACGGGACCAGAAGAAACAAAGTGGCACTAAAAAGAGGTGATGCAGAAGTGTTACTCCAGGACATTGAAGGAAAACCTGTCCTGGTAACCTTAAGGGGAGCCTTATTCATCCCATCATATCCTCAGGACTTCATATCGGTGAAGGCAGCCACAGCTGATGGAGCCAGCGTGATATTCAAAGAAGGAGAGAACAGACTCATAACCAAAGAAGGAAAAATTTTCAGCATTGAGGAATGTGACAGACTCTACTACATAAGAACGGTAAATTATCAACAACTTTATGATGATACAGTAAATGACATGATGTCCAGAGATAGAGTAAACTTAACTTGTGATGTCAAAACATGGCATGAGATTATGGGACACTGCAATGTAAAAGATGTATTAAAATGACCAAACTTAGTCGAGGGTATGAAGATTACAGGTCAGACCAAGGTAGACTGTAACGTAGACTGTAACGTATGCACGGAGGGAAAATTCACAAATAGCAGAAACAGGCAAGCTGATGCAAAAGCTGATGCACCCCTAAAAATGGTACACACTGACTTATCAGGCCCGATTGAACCAGCTGGTCAAGAAGGGCATAAGTATGTCATTTCATTCACAGATGATTATTCAGGGGCAGTATTTGTATATTTTCTCAAATACAAGAGTGAAGCTACATTAGCAACAGAGAAGTTCCTTGCTGACAGCGCAGCGTATGGTCGTGTCAAATGTATCAGGTCAGACAACGGGACTGAATACACAGGAAATGCTTTTCAATCTCTTCTAAGGGAGAAAGGCATAAGACATGAAACATCATCCCCATACTCTCCCCATCCAAATGGGACAGCAGAAAGACAATGGAGGACCCCTTTTGAAATGGCAAGGTGTATGCTAATAGCAAAAGGATTACCAAAGGTTTTGTGGCCTTATGCTGTCCAGACCGCTGCCCATATTCGAAATAGATGTTACAATGACAGACACAAAAATACCCCATACTTCATGTTAACAGGGAGAAAGCCAAATCTTTCAAAAATGTGGATATTCGGAACTGAGTGTTATGCATACAAACATGACACTAAGAAATTAGATCCCAGATGTGAAAGAGGAATATTTGTGGGATACAGTAAGAAAAGCCCTTCATACCTGGTCTATAATCCACTTACAGAAAAAGTGTCAAAACAGAGACTGGTGAAATTGATCAAAAAGGGAAGAATTGAACAACAAACACAAACTGATGATTATGAGACAGAAATCCAGGGATATGAAGACACAGAATCTACAGATGAAACCAGTATAGATGTGTCACAAAGTGAAAATAAAACAGACAACCATATACAAAATGAGGATGAGAGTACTAACGCAGATGTGTCACATGACGAAGAAACAGCAGAAAATGTCCAAAATGAAAAAGAGACGAGGTCAGACATAAAACCCAGATATAATCAAACCAGTCGCTATCCTAGACGAAAAAGGGTCGTTCCAAGGTATTTAGAGGATGATCAGACAGACTATATTAACAATGATAAAAATCATACAACTATTGATTACTGTTACAGGACTGTGTGCGGAGTCCCACAGAATTATAGTGAAGCACTGAAGTCACCACTGGCACCCGGGTGGAATTGTGCCATGAGGGAAGAGATTGACTCGCTTAAACAGAATGACACATTTGAACTGACAACTTTACCTGAAGGGAGAAAAGTAATTGGAGGAAAATGGGTATTTGCCCTTAAAGAAAATGCTGAAGGAGGACAAATATTTAAGGCGAGATATGTAGCTAAGGGTTACAATCAAACAGAAGGCATAGACTACTATGAAACTTTTCCACCGACAGCTAACATTACATCAGTGCGGGCACTAATGCAGATAGCTGTACAAAATAACCTCATTGTCCATCAAATGGATGTTAAGACGGCATATTTACATGCTCCTATACATGAGGAGATTTTCTTGGAACAACCAGAAGGGTTTGAAATGATGTCAGAAACAGGAGAGAAACTAGTGTATAGATTAAAGAAATCTCTTTATGGCCTGAAACAATCAGGAAGAAACTGGTATGAACTCCTTAATGACCATTTAGAACAGGACAACTTTGTGAGAAATCTCTCTGACCACTGTGTGTACAGAAAACAGACGGAAAATGGTGACACAATCATTGTAATAATTTGGGTAGATGATTTAATTATTGCCACAAGCAGCAATGATGCACTCAGCACATTTAAACAGAACATGAAATTCAAGTTCAACATGAAAGACCTGGGGAAACTATCATATTTTTTGGGCATACAATTTGAACAAAAGGGGGATGAAATCAAAATGAACCAGACAAAGTACATCCTAAAAATGCTAGAGAGATTTGGAATGTCAGAATGTAAAGCAAGATCTACTCCAAGTGAGCAAAAATTAGAGGGCATCCCTGTAGCTGATGAAAATGAGCAAAGTGAACCTGTCGACCCCAAAGAATATCGTGAGATTGTAGGCAGTCTTATTTATGCCATGACTTGCACCAGACCTGATATCAGCTGGATAGTGAGCAAACTATCACAGAATCTGGCAATGCCAAAAGTAGAACACTTAGTAGCTGCAAAACATGTTCTGAGGTATTTGAAGGGGACAGCTGATTATGAACTAAGTTTCAAGACAAATAAGGAGGATTTGAACCTGATAGCTTACAGTGATTCAGACTGGGCATCATCTGTAGAAGACAGACGTAGCACTACAGGCTACTGTTTCAGTTTAACAAAACAAGGCCCAGCCATTGCATGGAAGTCAAGGAAACAGCCCACAGTGGCCCTGTCAACATGTGAGGCTGAATACATCGGCCGAGCCACCACCGCACAAGAAAACATGTACCTGTCTCAACTGTTAAACGGTATGGACAACAAAATGTACAGTTGCACAACAATCTACGGAGACAATCAGGGGGCCATCGCACTGAGTAAGAATCCTGTAAACAGACAAAGGTCAAAACACATTGATGTAAAATATCATTTCATTCGTGAAGCACTCAGTGAGGGTTAAATAAATCTTATCTATTGTCCATCAGAGGACATGTTGGCAGACATCTCGACAAAACTCATGACAAAGGTAAAAATAGAAAAATGCAAAAAGTGGTTCTTTGGAAATTCAAATGTCCAAAGTTTTTTTTTGGATGTTGAGATCAAGAGGGGGTGTTGAGATAGGTGATCTCATTAGTTTTATTTGAGTTTACATTCTAGTATACATATGTTGTATTTGTATCTACTCTCAGGAAATGCATGGCACTTTATGACAAGGTTTGGGACTTGTTTTAGTTTTTCGCGACTGTTCAGCTAACTTGACGTTAACTTCTACGTCAGTGTTTTTTTTTTGGTATAGCGGTGCTGGCGGGAATTTTTCCCTCACTCTGTACTGTACATGTCCCATGGCTAACCGATGTTGATTCCCGGAGCTGTGAAGAAGAAAATAAAAGACGATTCAAACAAGGCAAACTTGTGAATTCCTTCCGAAACATGGAAAACGAAGAAGCTGCGAACTTAAACGCAACAGTTTGGTTGTGGATGCGTTTCGGCTAATGCTATTAGCACAGCTATGATGAGTTAAGGTGTGTTTGTGTGTGTGTGTGTGTGTGTCTGTGTGTGTGTGTGTGTGTGCGTGTGTGTGAGTGTGAATTTGTTTAGGTGGGGGGGGGTCGCGGACAGGGAGTACCGGGGCCTCGAGCGGATGAGCTGAGAAGCGGAGGAGCGGAGGTAATGTTTCTCCTCTCATGAGCTAATGTTTGTTTTGTTGTGGATACGTTTTGGCCAATGCTATTAGCACAGCTATGATGAGTTAAGGTGTGTTTGTGTGTGTGTGTGTGTGTGTGTGTGTCTGTGTGTGTGTGTGTGTGCGTGTGTGTGAGTGTGAATTTGTTTAGGTGGGGGGGGGGTCGCGGACAGGGAGTACCGGGGCCTCGAGCGGATGAGCTGAGAAGCGGAGGAGCGGAGGTAATGTTTCTCCTCTCAGAGGCGGGGAAGCTTGGGGGCAGAAGAACCCCTTAGACCGGCCAATGTGAGCCTTCTCCGGACATAGATCACCCGGACGTATGACTGGAGCTCCCGCACCTCTAGGCACACACATATGTGAATGAGTGGATGAGCTAATGTTTCTTTTGTTGTGGATACGTTTTGGCCAATGCTATTAGCACAGCTATGATGAGTTCAGGTGTGTGTGTGTGTGTGTGTGTGTGTGTTTGTGTGTGTGTTGGTGTGTGTGTGTCTGGGTGTGTGTGTGTGTGTGTGCGTGTGTGTGAGTGTGAATTTGTTTAGGTGGGGGGGGGGTCGCGGACAGGGAGTACCAGGGCCTGGAGCGGATGAGGTGAGGAGCGGAGGAGAGCAGAAGCCCGGACCGTGATTCGCCTATGTCCAGCGGTTCGGGAGTTCCAGGGCCAAAAGCGGAGAAGCGGAGGACAGCAAAAGCCCTGTCCGCAATTCACCTGAGTCCGGCGGATCGGTAGTACCTGGTTCCGCAGCGGAGGCGCGGAGGAGCGGAGGAGCGGAGCAAAGCGGAAGCCCGTCTTAACAACAAGGAAATTACAGATGAGGCTATAATTTCCACTGAAATCTTTAAATTCTATCGCTACCTATACACTTCGACATTGTCAAAAAGCGATTGTGACTCCTTTCCAACAAATATTCCTCAATATATCCCAAAAATAAACAACAACAAACAATATATGTTTGTTTTGTATATATCTATATATAATCAACAAAAAATATACAGTTTGATATCTGAGATTCCTTGTGAGTCGCCAACTTAATTACATGTTGTACTCCCCTTGCAATCTTTTTTTCGTTTTAATTTTTTATTAGTCAATCTATTGATTTAATTATTTCATTTTAATTTCTTTTTTTGTCTAGCATTGTAAATTTCTCACAACCGTTAACACTATTAACTTCTGATTCCATACAGAACGAATGTCCTTATGTCCTTTGCTTCCTCATGCCTGGTTGTTTCATTGACATTCAGTGCTACCTTGCCATGTTTATTTGTACATTTGTATAGTTGTGTGTACTATTTATGTTCAATTAAAAAAAAAAAAAAAAGAATGAGAGGCTGAGAAAATCTCCATGCCTCTCTCTCTCCCCCCCTTAATGCCCCCCCCCCCCCCCCCCTTCCGACGCAACGCGATTCTCGCCGTTGTTGTGGAAGTAGGGTAAAGGATTCCCCGCGTCGGTGCGAGCGATGCGTTTCAAGGCGTATTGCATGTGTGTATGGAGGGGGGGGGGGGGGGGGGGGGTCTACAGGACACCGCAGACCGGCAATGGTGCACCTTCTGCGGACATCGATCACCGAAACGTCGGCGTGGAGCTCCCGGAGCAGCCGGCGTGTACATGTGAATGAATGGAGGAGCTAATGTGTGTGGGGTGGTGGTGGTGCTGGTGGTGTGGGGGGGGGCGCGTTTCGGCGAATGCTATCAGCACAGCTATGATTATCCCCAGAACGTTGAGAACGAGCTCCCGGAACTCCAGACATGCGTATATAAAAGAGTGGAATTAAAGTGTGTGTGAGTGTGTGTGTGTGTGTGTGTGTGTGTGTGTGTGTGTGTGTGTATGTGTGGGACAGAAATAATGTCGGGGACAGAAATTGTTATTAGCCTGCTGGCAGATGACACAACCTTAGTTTTGAAAAATGAACATCAAGTCCCAATAAGCGTTGAAAAAATTAAAACATTCTCCAAGGCTTCAGGATTGTCATTAAACTTAAAGAAATGCAAACTTCTTGAGCTGCCACTAAAGGAAAACAGCAATGTTCCTATCAAATCAGAAATAAAATACTTGAGCATTTTCCTATCTAAGGACCAAAAGTTAAATCAGTCCAGGAACATTGAATCTAAACTGAATCAAAGTAAAGCTAAATTGAATATATGGCTCCAAAGAGATTTATCAATATTAGGCCGGATATATTTGAGTAAAATGGAATGTTTATCCAGATGTATATACCCAGTGTATTCCAATGCTGCTCCAAATCAACTCATAAAATCTATTAACCAAATAAATTTCAACTTTATCTGGAGGAACAGACCACACCATCTAAAAAAATCACATACGGTGAAAGAAACAAGTGAAGGAGGGCTGAAAGTGATAGAGTTGGACTGCCTGAATGGGACATTGAAGGTGAACTGGTTGAAATCCTGGATCAAACATCATTATTCTTTCTGGTATTGTACTCCAAACTACTTATTCAACATAGTCGGCGGCCTAAGTCTTCTACTTATCTCTGACTTGGATATCAACAAGATTCCTGTCCAATTTTCAGAGTTCCATAAACAAATACTATTATACTGGAAAATGATATATGTACACAATTTCTCACCACACAGTACAATAATTTGGAACAATAGATATGTACTGCGTGGCAACAAACCTCTGTTTTACAAGGAATGCTTTGAGAAAGGTATATGGTCAATAATTGACTTGATGGATGACAATGGCAGTCCTCTAGACTATGAACAGTTCTGTACTACACACAGATTTAAGCCTCCCATATTAGAGTTGGTAAAGTTACGAAACGCACTGCCTCGACAATTTGTATTCCTGACCAAAAATATAATGACGCACCGAACCGTACAACCACAGTTACCCCGACTGTCACTCCAGGGAATCTCAATTCTGGACAGAAAGTGCAGTTGTTATCTGAGAAATATGCTCTCAGTTATTTCCCTTTTATTTTGAATGGCCAGTCCCAGCTTCCGGTCTGTCCGTAGTGTTTTTATTTGCTTGAAAATAAACTCAACTTCTTCCAGTTCTGCAAAGCAAGAGGCGTGTCACACATATTATTCCTCCGTAAAAGACCCAGTCGGTATTGAGGGGTAGCACGCAGATCTACTGCACAGATAACCTCTGATAACAGGTTATGGGCCCAGGAAACCCCCAAAGACGGCTGAAGACAGTTTGGAGCCGCTGAGAAGAGCGACGATACTGCAAACTCATCACTGGCCATGGAAAACAAGCAAGCCAGATGATGGAAGGAGACTTGCAGGAGGCAAACAAACTAAACCTGTTTTTTAACAGATTTGATGAAGGTGCCTCCGCCCACCCTCCCCCCAGTTCCTCTCAGGACTTTCCTTCCCCTGTGCCCTCACCCCTCACTTTAAGGAGCTTTCCCCCTCCCCCACGCACCTCTTCTGCTTCCCTGGACGATGTCTCGTTTACACCTCAGCCGTCCTGCCCCCCACTGGGACTCTCTCTGCCCCCCACTGGGACTCTCTCCACCCCCTCCTGTCGCCTTCACCGCTGAGGAGGTGAGAAGAGAGTTCAGCCGCCTTCCTCCCAGGAAAGCTGCTGGCCCTGACGGCCTTAGCCCCAGAGTGCTGAAAGGATGTGCCTCTCAGCTGTGTGGGATCTTCTCACATCTCTTCAACCTGAGCCTGACCCAGATGGTTGTCCCCGACCGGTGGAAAACCTCATGCCTGGTTCCAGCGCCCGAGGTGAAGCATCCCAGCAGACACAACGACTACAGACCGGTGGCCCTGACATCATACGTCATGAAGTCGCTGGAGAGGCTCGTCCTGAGGCACCTTGGCACAGTCGTCGGACCTTCGCTGGACCCCCTGCGGTTCGCATACCACCCACGGATAGGAGTGGAAGACGCCATCATCTTCCTGCTGCACAGAATCTACACACACCTGGAGGAGGCAGGAAGCACTGTGAGAGTCATGTTCTTTGACTTCTCCAGTGCTTTTAACACCATTCGACCTGCCCTGCTGAACAGGAAGCTTCTGGACATGCAGGTAGATGCTCCACTCGCGGCTGTTGGAGAGTAATTGTAATTCATGCTGGTCTAAGTTAAAACCTGTAAAGAGGAGACTGAGGTTATCATAAGAAATAACACAGACAAGCGACTATTCTTTTGTGCTCTGCAGAGGGGGAGACTCTTTGGAGCCAAGATCCAGAGAATCCCCCCGAGTTCCTCCTTGCTCGGCTTTTTATTGCGTGAAAGTGTTTATTTACATAACAACATTTATTCAATAGTATATAGTAATAGTTGACCAGGATGATATACAGGGGTGGTCAGGTTTCTCTCCAGAAGCGTTTATCCTCGTTTAGATTTACGTTTATGGGGGGTAGGTTCTTATCTAAAGATGTTTACGACCATTGGAATATCTTGGAGGGCCCAACTCTTGTTAGAGGACAAAGGTCTTTTGTGCTCTAGCATGTCTGGCTAACTTCATGTGAGTAGTCGAAATAACATAGTTATAGAAATAGAGAGTAAACTCTAACAATTCTCTCCTGTTTATGAGACTCCGAACAATGTTAAACTCTTCAGCATCATCATGCCATGTTGGTACATAGTTTACAGATAACACTTCATACAACATCATGGTCGTCGTCCTCCACAGTCGAATCATTATCATTTTCTTTTTCTGAATCACTTATAGGCAGTTGCTCATATATCTGTCCAGTGTAGTGAGTCCTTGGTTGGGTCTGCACTGCTACTATTGCCATCTGGACAAAGGCTGCGGAAGCCATTTTAGCAATCATGCTTCTCAAACAAGGAATAACGCACATAGTAAATAAACAAAACAAAATAAGAATCACAATCACAGGTGTAAGGCACTTTAAAAGTATTTGCCACCAAGTTCCGTTGATGATCCATCCAAGAGGGTCAAACTGTAAAAACGACATTAAAGTATCACTGTCCTCTTTACCCTCTAGTTGGTTCTTTAATGTCGTCAATTTGTCATGAATTGCTGTGAAATTGTCTCGCATGTCTGGGATATATGTGCAACATTGTTGTCCTATTATCGCACATACACCACCTTCCTTGGCTAAGACAATATCTAAAGCCATACGATTTTGTAAAAGCATTTCTTTCATAGCCATAGTCTCTGGATTGTTTTGTATCAGTCCATTCAATTCTAGAACCCTTGACGTTAGGTTCTGTAATGTCGCCCAGACCTCATTCATTCGATGTCCCGAGTAGGCTACACCATAGTTAGGGAACATTGTCATAAGTATTCCTCTAGAGTCACTTATCAAGGCTCTTCGACTACGTTCATGTCCCATAGGCCTAATGAGTTGTACGCTATGAGTCATGTTATGCTCTGGTATAAAAGTCATAGCACTTCCTAATCGGGCCAAATAGCATGTGCCACACCAATGTTCAGGCAGATACAGAAATGCTCGTTTGCCACAAATCCATACATGTGTTTTTGGGCATGTATGGATAACCGTATTTGTGTGGGAATGCAAAAATCCTCCATGGTGGTATACCAGATTTGGTGAGGTTTGTTTCAATGCCCAATAATGGCTTGAGGGCTGTCAGATTCATGGCACACACGCCCATTCCCCACTTTCCAACCTCACATATACTATTATTATAGTAGTCATAGGTTTTCCTAACCGGTCTATCCGTTTCCTTATCTAGCACAGTGTCACACTGTAGTTGGCCTAGATAATGCTCTTTCTTACCACACTGTCGTTTCATACAAAATGGTGGTGTCTTTTGTATTGTCATTAGAGTGAATCCCTCAATGACAGTTTTATTGGTTACCATAGAATAATCAGCTGGTAATCGCCATTTGGATGGATCGTAAGGCAGAAAAGGAAGGACTGAGGTATTTGTTATATTCTGAAAAATTCCAAATCTCTGACTCAATCCTTGGGAATATACCCATATTATAGACAAGGTCTCACTTTGGTTAATTGGATGAGGTTGTATAGTCGGGTTATGAGACATTGATATTGGCATTACCGTACAAACATAACAATCAGTTTGGTCTCCTGCCGTTACATTTACCGATCGCCACCAGAGACTGTCTCGGTGTGGAAGATGAGAAGCAGTATGAACTCTGGGAGACTAAATGCTTGGCCTACATGCGGCTGCAGGGGCTCAAAGACACAATTCTGAGTGAAACTCCAGAATTTGATGACGATGACGAGGAGGCGAAGGACAAGGAGCAGAATGAAATGGCCAATGCCGAAACCGATCCAGTTTTTAGATGACAAAAGTCTAGGCCTGGTCATGCGCGAAGCTGCAGATGATGGGAGAAAGGCACTGAAGATGCTACGAGAGTATTACGCAGGTAAAGGGAAGCCTGGCATTATAAACCTGTATACTGACCTGACAAAACTGCAGAAAGGAAGCAATGAAAGCGTAACAGACTTTGTGATTAGGGCAGAGACTATAATCACGGTGCTAAGAAATGCAGAGGAAGTCATGAGTGATGATCTTCTCATAGCTATGGTGCTAAAGGGACTTCCAGAATCGTTCAAACCATTTGCAGTTCATGTGACTCAAAGTGAAGAAAAGCTCAAATTTGCTGACTTCCGTGTTTTTCAGTGACGTTCAGAGCTGACACACACCATGTTGAGCTGGCAGACGCAACCAAGTGTCAAGGCGTGGCGAAGCAGCGGGGAGAGGCAGAGGTGATCCTCATAGACAGCAGAGGACGTCACCACACAGCACCACTGAGAAACGCACTGTTCATCCCTTCCTGTCCACAGGACATTTTTTCTGTGATGGCCGCCACAGCAAGCGGAGCAACGGTAATCTTCAATGAAGGAAAAGACATAGTCAAAATGAGTGACGGTACTGTATTTCCTATTAATGTGCAGAACACACTTTACTACCTATCTACAGCAGATGAAAGTAATGACAAATGCAATGGGTGTTTTGATTTACAAACATGGCATGAAATTTTCAGCCATTGTAATTAGAGCGATGTACAAAAGTTGACAAAAGTGGTTGATGGTATGGTAATCAAAGGGAAAACTGAAAAACCTGTATCACCATGTGAAGTGTGTATTCAAGGGAAGTTTGTGCAGATCAGAAACAGAGAGCCTGATGCAAGAGCAACAGAGGTGTTTGATTTAGTGCATACAGATCTGGCAGGGCCAGTAGATCCCATATCTATAGATGGACACAGATTTGCATTGTCGTTTACTGATGATTATTCCAACACAATTTTTGTGTACTTTCTCAAACAAAAGAGTGGTACAGTGAGTGCCACAGAGAGATTCTCAGCAGACACTGCCCCTTATGGGAAGATTAAGTGTATGAGATCTGACAATTGTACTGAGTTTATGTCAAAAGAGTACCAAGGACTAATGACTAAACGGGGTGTTAGACATGAAACGTCAGCGCCATACTCACCACACCAAAACGGGAAAGCAGAGAGAAACTGGAGGACTTTATTCGACATGGCATGGTGCATGTTACTAGGAAGCAACCTACCCAAAACATTGTGGACCCATGCAGTGCAGACAGCAGCAGTCAGGAACTGATGCTTTAATAATCGGACAAAGCAGACGGCTTACTTTATGTTGATGGGAAAGAAACGAAATGTGTCACAAATGCAAATGTTTGGTGCTGTGTGCTATGCATACAAGCACAACAAAAAGAAACTTGACTCAAGAGGTGAGAAGGGAGTTTTCATTGGATATGCCAAAAATAGTCCAGCTTATTTTGTATATTATCCAAATAGTGAAAGAGTACTAAAAACACAGACTGCTAAAATTTGTGACAAACCCATCTCCAGAGCAACAAACCCAGACAGAGATGAGCTCAGATCAGGATGATGATGATGATGATGATGATGATGATCTTCATCTAGCGGCCATAAAATGTAACGAAGCGGAGGGAGAAAGCCATCCGGTGTTCCCCGAGTAGCGGCGACGAACGAGTTTAGAGCCGTGGAGAAGGTTTGCTTCCCCCCCACCCTCTCTTTCTAACTTCTTCTTCTTCTTCTTCTTCTTCTTCTTCTTCTTCTTCTTCTTCTTCTTCTTCTTCTTCTACAGTTTCTAGTCCATACATCATCGCTGGTCTCACCACTGTCTTGTACACCTTTGTACACCTTGGAAATGGGCAGCCCCGTATCTGACCGTGTGACAAAGCCAAGCAGTGCAGACAATGTGAGACGATCAACTAGAACCAAAAAGAAGCCCAGTTACTTTAATGGTTATGTGACTAGTGCTATTGACGATGACCAAGTGTTCACTAACATTGACTACTGTTATAGACTGGCGTGTGGTGTCCCACAGACATTTAAAGAGGCAAGGAGTTCCCTCAATGCTGACAAGTGGATGAAATCTATGGACGACGAGATGGAGTCATTGAGAGAGAACAACACTTTGACCCTAACACAGCTACCCCAAGGCAAGTGTGCAGTGGGGGTGGGGGGGTGGGTGTATGCGCTAAAAAGAAATGAAGTTGGCACAAACAAATATAAAGCTCGTTATTTTGCTAAGGGCTACAGTCAAAAGTATGGCACGGATTTTGAGGAAACATTTTCTCCAACAGCAAATATGACAAGTGTGAGGGTGTTCATGCAGAAATCAGTTCAGGAAAATTTGGCAGGTCGTCATTGGAATCTGATGCTCCATTCTTACTTGATTGACAACGACTTTATTCAGAATGAAGCAGATCATTGTGTCTATGTCAAAGAAAACCAAAATGACAAAGTCATCATCATAATATGGGTAGATGATTTAATCATAGCTGCGAGTGATGAGGAAGTAATGAAAGAGGTGAAAATCATGCTGACAGCTAGATTTAAAATGAAGGACTTGGGCAAAGTGATCAAAATCAATACCCAGAAAATATGTCAGTCAGAAGAGTGTGTTAAGATGTCACAAAGAAAATATGTGGAAAGGTAGCCCTACAGTATTGTCCAACACAAGAGATGCCGGCAGATGTTATGACAAAGCCTGCATCGCAGTTTAAGTTGTTGAATTTTTCAAAGTTGTTGTTTGGGTCATGAGTATTTTATTTTGATGTAAATGGGCAAAGATACCAATAATATGAGAGCAAGTGGGGGCGTTGTCAACTGAGAAATATGCTCTCAATTATTTTCCGTGTTATTTCGAAGGGCCAGTCTCAGCTTCCGGTCAACAGGACCCCGCAGACCGGCCAAGGTGCACCTTCTTCGGACACGGATCCCCGTGACGTCGGCGTGAAGCTCCGGGAGCACCAGACATGCACTTATGAATAAGCGGAGGAGTCAACTCCATAAGTCCTCCACTCAGGGCCTCGGTGTCACTGAATCGAGCAATTTGGTTTTTAATGTTTAAAAATCGGCTTAACATTGAGGTGGAAAACACAGCGGTATCGTTAAAATACAGTAACAGGGTGATAACATCCATGTAAGAAGTGGAGGGGGATTTATTGCACTCACGGCCCCACTCGTTTATTCCTCTCATACACAGCGGCCAGATCACCTGCTGGAGCTCCAAGCGCTGTGCACAGTCGGATGCCGCCATCTAGCGGACATAAAATGTAAGGAAGCGGAGGGAGAAAGCCATCCGGTGTTCCCCGAGTAGCGGCGACGAACGAGTTTAGAGCCGTGGAGAAGGTTTGCTTCCCCCCCAACCTCTCTTACTTACTTCTTCTTCTTCTTCTTCTTCTTCTTCTTCTTCTTCTTCTTCTTCTTCTTCTTCTTCTTCTTCTTCTTCTTCTTCTTCTTCTTCTTCTTCTTCTTCTTCTTCTTCTTCTTCTTCTTCTTCTTCTTCTTCTTCTTCTTCTTCTTCTTCTTCTTCTTCTCTCTTCTTCTTCTTCTTCTTCTTCTTCTTCTTCTTCTTCTTCTTCTTCTTCTTCTTCTTTTGTCTTTTCCCGTCAGGTGTGGCCACAGCGAGTCAACTTTCTCCATCAAACCCTATTCTCCGTATCCTCCTCTCTCACACCAACTACCTTCATATCCTCTCTCACCACGTCCATAAATCCTCTCTTTGGTCTTCCTCGAGACCTCTTGCCTTGCAGCTCCAATTCCAGCATCCGTCTACCAATATATTCTCTATCCCTCCTCTGTACATGACCGAACCATCTCAGTCTGGCTTCTCTGACCTTCTCTCCAAAACATCGAACATGTGCTGTTCCTCTGATACTCATTCCTGATCCTATCAATCCTGGTCACTCCGTAAGAGAACCTCAACATCTTCATCTCTGCAACCTCTAGTTCTGTCTGCTGTCTTTTGGTCATTGGAACAGTTTCTAGTCCATACATCATCGCTGGTCTCACCACTGTCTTGTACACCTTTCCTTTTATTCTGGCCGATAGTCTTCTATCACATAGTACCCCTGACACTTTTCTCCAGCCATTCCAACCTTCTTGGACCCGTCTCTTCACCTCTTTTACGCACTCTCCGTTGCTCTGGACTGTTGACCCTAAGTACCTGAAATCCTCCAGCTCCTTGATCTCCACTCCCTGTAGCCTCACCGCTCCACCCGAGTTCCTCTCGTTCACACACATATATTCTGTCTTGCTGTGACTAACTTTCATTCCACTCCTTTCCAGAGCATACCTCCACCTCTCTAGATTTTCCTCTACCTGTTGTCTGCTCTCACTACAGATCACAATGTCATCCGCAAACATCATGGTCCATGGGGATTCCTGTCTAACCTCATCTGTCAGCCTACCCATCACCATTGCGAACAAGAAGGGGCTCAGAGCTGATCCCTGATGGAGTCCCACCTCCACCTTGAACTTCTCGGTTACCCCTACAGCACACCGTACCAGTGTCTCACAGCTGGCATGCATGTCCTGCACCAGTCTAACATACTTCTCTGCCACTCCAGACTTCCTCATACAATACCAGAGCTCCTCTCTTGGCACCCTGTCATATGCTTTTTCTAGGTCGACGAAAACGCAATGCAGCTCCCTCTGGCCTTCTCTGTACTTTTCTATTAGCATTCTCAACGCAAATACTGCATCTGTAGTACTCTTCCTAGGCATGAAGCCATACTGCTGTTCACAAATGCTGACTTCTGCTCTCAGTCTAGTTTCCACTACTCTTTCCCATAACTTCATTGTATGGCTCATCAACTTTATCCCTCTGTAGTTGCCACAATTCTGCACATCCCCTTTATTCTTAAAAATAGGCACCATCACACTTTGTCTCCATTCTTCAGGCATCTTCTCACTCTCTAAGATCCTGTTGAATAATCTAGTCAGAAAATCTACCGCTGCCTCTCCTAGACACTTCCACACCTCCACAGGTATATCATCAGGACCAACTGCTTTTCCACTCTTCATCCTCTTCAATGCCTTCCTCACTTCACTTTTACTCATTTTTGCTACTTTGTGGTCTACAATAATCACCTCTTCTACCCTTGCCTCTCTTTCATTTTCCACATTCATCAGCTCTTCAAAGTACTCTTTCCATCTTCCTGTCACTCTTCTAGCATCTGTCAATACATTTCCCTGTCTGTCCTTTATCACCCGGACCTGCTGTACATCCTTTCCATCTTTATCTCTCTGTTTCGCCAACTTGTATAGATCACTTTCAGCCTCCTTACTATCCAACCGAGCATACAAGTCATCATAAGCCCTTTGTTTTGCCTTTGCTACCTCTATCTTTACCTTTCGCCGCATCTCCCTGAACTCCTGTCTGTTCTCTTCAGTCCTCTCAGTATCCCACTTCTTCTTCGCTAACCATTTTCTCTGTATACACTCCTGCACTTCCTCATTCCACCACCAAGTCTCCTTATCTACTTTCCTTCCAGATGACACACCAAGTACTCTTCTACCTGTCTCCCTGATCATACTAGCTGTTGTTGTCCAATCATCTGGAAGCTCTCCCTGACCACCCAGACCCTTTCTCAACTCCTCCCTGAAAACCATGCAACACTCTGCTGCAATAATTAAATCATCTACCCAAAGCAAATCTTCTCCACGGCTCTAAACTCGTTCGTCGCCGCTACTTGGGGATCACCGGATGGCTTTCTCCCTCCGCTTCCTTACATTTTATGTCCGCTAGATGGCGGCATCCGACTGTGCACAGCGCTTGGAGCTCCAGCAGGTGATCTGGCCGCTGTGTATGAGAGGAATAAACGAGTGGGGCCGTGAGTGCAATAAATCCCCCTCCACTTCTTACATGGATGTTATCACCCTGTTACTGTATTTTAACGATACCGCTGTTTTTTCGACCTCAATGTTAAGCCGATTTTTAAACATTAAAAAACCAAATTGCTCGATTCAGTGACACCGAGGCCGTGAGTGGAGGACTTATGGAATCGACTCCTCCGCTTATTCATATGTGCATGTCTGGTGCTCCCGGAGCTTCACGCCGACGTCACAGGGATCCGTGTCCGAAGAAGGTGCACCTTGGCCGGTCTGCGGGGTCCTGTTGACTGGGAAGTTGAGACTGGCCCTTGGAAATAAAACGGAAAATAATTGAGAGCATATTTCTCAGTTGACAACGCCCCCACTTGCTCTCATATTATTGGTATCTTTGCCCATTTACATCAAAATAAAATACTCATGACCCAAACAACAACTTTGAAAAATTCAACAACTTAAACTGTGATGCAGGCTTTGTCATAACATGTGCCGGCATCTCTTGTGTTGGAAAATACTGTAGGGCTACCTTTCCACATATTTTCTTTGTGACATCTTAACACACTCTTCTGACTGACATATTTTCTGGGTATTGATTTTGATCACTTTGCCCATGTCCTTCATTTTAAATCTAGCTGTAAGCATGATTTTCACCTCTTTCATTACTTCCTCATCACTCGCAGCTATGATTAAATCATCTACCCATATTATGATGATGACTTTGTTATTTTGGTTTTCTTTGACATAGACACAATGATCTGCTTCATTCTGAATAAAGTCATTGTCAATCAAGTAAGAATGGAGCATCAGATTCCAATGACGACCGGCTTGTTCAGGGACGTATTGTGACTTTTTAAGTTTACACACCAGCTTCTGTTTTTTATTTGTCACTTCATACCCTTCTGGTTGTTCTACACAGAGCTCACAATCTATGGGTGCATGAAGATAGGCTGTCTTTACATCCATTTGGTGTAAGAACAAATTTTCCGGAACTGATTTCTGCATAAACACCCTCACACTTGTCATATTTGCTGTTGGAGAAAATGTTTCCTCGAAATCCGTGCCATACTTTTGACTGTAGCCCTTAGCAACATACCGAGCTTTATATTTGTTTGTGCCATCTTCATTTCTTTTTAGCGCTTACGCCCCCCACCCCCCACCCCCACCCCCACTGCACACTTGCCTTGGGGTAGCTGTGTTAGGGTAAAAGTGTTCTTCTCTCTCAATGACTCCATCTCTTCGTCCATAGATTTCATCCACTTGTCAGCATTGAGGGAACTCCTTGCCTCTTTAAATGTCTGTGGGACACCACACGCCAGTCTATAACAGTAGTCAATGTTAGTGAACACTTGGTCATCGTCAATAGCACTAGTCACATAACTATTAAAGTGACTGGGCTTCTTTTTGGTTCTAGTTGATCGTCTCACATTGTCTGCACTGCTTGGCTTTGTCACACGGTCAGATACGGGGTTGCCCATTACCAAGGTGTACAAAGGTGTACAAGACAGTGGTGAGACCAGCGATGATGTATGGACTAGAAACTGTTACAATGACAAAAAGACAGCAGGCAGAACTAGAGGTTGCAGATATGAAGATGTTGAGGTTCTCTTACGGAGTGACCAGGATTGATAGGATCAGGAATGAGTATCAGAGGAACAGCACATGTTCGATGTTTTGGAGAGAAGGTCGGAGAAGCCAGACTGAGATGGTTCGGTCATGTACAGAGGAGGGATAGAGAATATATTGGTAGACGGATGCTGGAATTGGAGCTGCAAGGCAAGAGGTCTCGAGGAAGACCAAAGAGAGGATTTATGGACGTGGTGAGAGAGGATATGAAGGTAGTTGGTGTGAGAGAGGAGGATACGGAGAATAGGGTTAGATGGAGAAAGTTGACTCGCTGTGGCCACACCTGACGGGAAAAGACAAAAGAAGAAGAAGAAGAAGAAGAAGAAGAAGAAGAAGAAGAAGAAGAAGAAGAAGAAGAAGAAGAAGAAGAAGAAGAAGGAGAAGAAGAAGAAGAAGAAGAAGAAGAAGAAGAAGAAGAAGAAGAAGAAGAAGAAGAAGAAGAAGAAGTAAGAAAGAGAGGTTGGGGGGGAAGCAAACCTTCTCCACGGCTCTAAACTCGTTCGTCGCCGCTACTCGGGGAACACCGGATGGCTTTCTCCCTCCGCTTCCTTACATTTTATGTCCGCTAGATGGCGGCATCCGACTGTGCACAGCGCTTGGAGCTCCAGCAGGTGATCTGGCCGCTGTGTATGAGAGGAATAAACGAGTGGGGCCGTGAGTGCAATAAATCCCCCTCCACTTCTTACATGGATGTTATCACCCTGTTACTGTATTTTAACGATACCGCTGTGTTTTCCACCTCAATGTTAAGCCGATTTTTAAACATTAAAAACCAAATTGCTCGATTCAGTGACACCGAGGCCGTGAGTGGAGGACTTATGGAGTTGACTCCTTCGCTTATTCATATGTGCATGTCTGGTGCTCCCGGAGCTTCACGCCGACGTCACGGGGATCCGTGTCCGAAGAAGGTGCACCTTGGCCGGTCTGCGGGATCCTGTTGACCGGAAGCTGAGACTGGCCCTTGGAAATAAAACGGAAAATAATTGAGAGCATATTTCTCAGTTAACAACGCCCCCACTTGCTCTCATATGATTGGTATCTTTGCCCATTTACATCAAAATAAAATACTCATGACCCAAACAACAAACAACAACTTTGAAAAATTCAACAACTTCAACTGTGATGCAGGCTTTGTCATAACATGTGCCGGCATCTCTTGTGTTGGACAATACTGTAGGGCTACCTTTCCACATATTTTCTTTGTGACATCTTAACACACTCTTCTGACTGACATATTTTCTGGGTATTGATTTTGATCACTTTGCCCATGTCCTTCATTTTAAATCTAGCTGTAAGCATGATTTTCACCTCTTTCATTACTTCCTCATCACTCGCAGCTATGATTAAATCATCTACCCATATTATGATGATGACCTTGTCATTTTGGTTTTCTTTGACATAAACACAATGATCTGCTTCATTCTGAATAAAGTCATTGTCAATCAAGTAAGAATGGAGCATCAGATCCCAATGACGACCGGCTTGTTCAGGGACGTATAGTGACTTTTTAAGTTTACACACCAGCTTCTGTTTTTTATTTGTCACTTCATACCCTTCTGGTTGTTCTACACAGAGCTCACAATCTATGGGTGCATGAAGATAGGCTGTCTTTACATCCATTTGGTGTAAGAACAAATTTTCCGGAACTGATTTCTGCATAAACACCCTCACACTTGTCATATTTGCTGTTGGAGAAAATGTTTCCTCGAAATCCGTGCCATACTTTTGACTGTAGCCCTTAGCAACATAACGAGCTTTATATTTGTTTGTGCCATCTTCATTTCTTTTTAGCGCATACGCCCCCCACCCCCCACCCCCACCCCCACTGCACACTTGCCTTGGGGTAGCTGTGTTAGGGTAAAAGTGTTCTTCTCTCTCAATGACTCCATCTCTTCGTCCATAGATTTCATCCACTTGTCAGCATTGAGGGAACTCCTTGCCTCTTTAAATGTCTAAGTGATCATCATCATCATCATCATCATCATCATCATCATCATCATCATCATCATCATCATCATCATCATTATCATCATCATCCTGGTCTGAGCTCATCTCTGTCTGGGTTTGTTGCTCTGGAGATGGGTTCGACACAAATTTTAGCAGTCTGTTTTAGTACTCTTTCACTATTTGGATAATATACAAAATAAGCTGGACTATTTTTGTCATATCCAATGAAAACTCCCTTCTCACCTCTTGAGTCAAGTTTCTTTTTGTTGTGCTTGTATGCATAGCACACAGCACCAAACTTTTGCATTTGTGACACATTTGGTTTCTTTCCCGTCAAGCCGAAACGCCCCCCCCCCCCCCCCCCCACCACCACACACACATTAGCTCTTCCATTCATTCACATGTACACGCCGGCTGCTCCGGGAGCTCCACGCCGACGTTTCGGTGATCGATGTCCGCAGAAGGTGCACCATTGCCGGCCTGCGGTATCCTGTAGACCCCCCCCCTCCATACACACATGCAATACGCCTTGAAACGCATCGCTCGCACCGACGCGGGGAATCCTTTACCCTACTTCCACAACAACGGCGAGAATCACATTGCGTCGGCCGCCGTGAGGAAGAGGGGGGGGGGGGGCATTAAGGGGGGGAGAGAGAGAGACATGGAGATTTTCTCAGCCTCTCATTCTTTTTTTTTTTTTTTTTAATTGAACATAAATAGTACACACAAATATACAAATGTACAAATAAACATGGCAAGGTAGAACTGAATGTCAATGAAACAACCAGGCATGAGGAAGCAAAGGACTTAAGGACTGTTGAGATAGGTGATCTCATTAGTTTTATTTGAGTTTACATTCTAGTATACATATGTTTTATTTGTATCTACTCTCAGGAAATGTATGGCACTTTATGACAAGGTTTGGGACTTGTTTTAGTTTTTCGCGACTGTTCAGCTAACTTGACGTTAACTTCTACGTCAGTGTTCTTTTTTTGGTATAGCGGTGCTGGCGGGAATTTTTCCCTCACTCTGTACTGTACATGTCCCATGGCTAACCGATGTTGATTCCCGGAGCTGTGAAGAAGAAAATAAAAGACGATTCAAACAAGGCAAACTTGTGAATTCCTTCCGAAACATGGAAAACGAAGAAGCTGCAAACTTAAACGCAACAGGTTATGGGCCCAGGCAACGAACAAAAGGAGGAAGATGGCAACGTTTGGTTTTCGATGGAGACGAAAACAACTACGAGCTTTGGGAAGTAAAGTTTCTGGGACACATGCGACTCGAAGGTTTGAAAGAGACAATACTTTCAACTGTTGAGCCCGACCCAGATAAAAATGCAGAATGCTACGCTGAGCTTATCCAGTTCCTCGATGATAAAAGTCTATCATTGGTAATGAGGGAAGCCGCAGATGACGGTCGAAAAGCTTTGAAAATATTACGGGATCATTACGCCAGCCAGGGTAAGCCCAGAATTATTTCCCTGTACAGCGAACTATGCTCACTCAAGAAGGAACCCGACGAAACAATAACAGATTACATTATCAGAGCAGAAAAGGCAGTCACCGCTCTGAGAAACACAAAACAGGTGATAAGTGATGAGCTGATGATCGCTATGGTTATGAAAGGGCTTCCAGAACCGTACAAGCCCTTCGTCATTCACGTAACTCAGAGCAGTGAAGAAATGACGTTTATTCAGTTCAAGAGTAAACTAAGAAGTTATGAAGAGACTGAAAAGTTTGACAGCAAAACCAAATCAGACAATGTAATGAAAGTGGACATGTCAACGGTGATCTGCTATGGATGTGGAAACCGTGGCCATATGGCAAAAGCTTGTCACCAAAAATCAGGGCCAAAATGGTGCAGCTATCACAGAAGCACAACCCACACCGATGAGACATGCAGAAGAAAATCCAAGCCCAAAGAAGACTCGGTCAAACAAAACACAGACATCCAAGACAAAGATAAGGAAGATGAGCAAACTTTTGTATTCAAGGTCAGTCAAAAAGTCCCTCCGGAAAATATCAGAAAAAATGGACTGATGGTAGACTGTGGCGCTACATCACACATCATAACACAAGAAGACAAATTCATAAGATTTGATGAGTTTTTCAACCCAAACAAACATTACATGGAGCTAGCAGACGGGACCAGAAGAAACAAAGTGGCACTAAAAAGAGGTGATGCAGAAGTGTTACTCCAGGACATTGAAGGAAAACCTGTCCTGGTAACCTTAAGGGGAGCCTTATTCATCCCATCATATCCTCAGGACTTCATATCGGTGAAGGCAGCCACAGCTGATGGAGCCAGCGTGATATTCAAAGAAGGAGAGAACAGACTCATAACCAAAGAAGGAAAAATTTTCAGCATTGAGGAATGTGACAGACTCTACTACATAAGAACGGTAAATTATCAACAACTTTATGATGATACAGTAAATGACATGATGTCCAGAGATAGAGTAAACTTAACTTGTGATGTCAAAACATGGCATGAGATTATGGGACACTGCAATGTAAAAGATGTATTAAAATGACCAAACTTAGTCGAGGGTATGAAGATTACAGGTCAGACCAAGGTAGACTGTAACGTAGACTGTAACGTATGCACGGAGGGAAAATTCACAAATAGCAGAAACAGGCAAGCTGATGCAAAAGCTGATGCACCCCTAAAAATGGTACACACTGACTTATCAGGCCCGATTGAACCAGCTGGTCAAGAAGGGCATAAGTATGTCATTTCATTCACAGATGATTATTCAGGGGCAGTATTTGTATATTTTCTCAAATACAAGAGTGAAGCTACATTAGCAACAGAGAAGTTCCTTGCTGACAGCGCAGCGTATGGTCGTGTCAAATGTATCAGGTCAGACAACGGGACTGAATACACAGGAAATGCTTTTCAATCTCTTCTAAGGGAGAAAGGCATAAGACATGAAACATCATCCCCATACTCTCCCCATCAAAATGGGACAGCAGAAAGACAATGGAGGACCCTTTTTGAAATGGCAAGGTGTATGCTAATAGCAAAAGGATTACCAAAGGTTTTGTGGCCTTATGCTGTCCAGACCGCTGCCCATATTCGAAATAGATGTTACAATGACAGACACAAAAATACCCCATACTTCATGTTAACAGGGAGAAAGCCAAATCTTTCAAAAATGTGGATATTCGGAACTGAGTGTTATGCATACAAACATGACACTAAGAAATTGGATCCCAGATGTGAAAGAGGAATATTTGTGGGATACAGTAAGAAAAGCCCTTCATACCTGGTCTATAATCCACTTACAGAAAAAGTGTCAAAACAGAGACTGGTGAAATTGATCAAAAAGGGAAGAATTGAACAACAAACACAAACTGATGATTATGAGACAGAAATCCAGGGATATGAAGACACAGAATCTACAGATGAAACCAGTATAGATGTGTCACAAAGTGAAAATAAAACAGACAACCATATACAAAATGAGGATGAGAGTACTAACGCAGATGTGTCACATGACGAAGAAACAGCAGAAAATGTCCAAAATGAAAAAGAGACGAGGTCAGACATAAAACCCAGATATAATCAAACCAGTCGCTATCCTAGACGAAAAAGGGTCGTTCCAAGGTATTTAGAGGATTATCAGACAGACTATATTAACAATGATAAAAATCATACAACTATTGATTACTGTTACAGGACTGTGTGCGGAGTCCCACAGAATTATAGTGAAGCACTGAAGTCACCACTGGCACCCGGGTGGAATTGTGCCATGAGGGAAGAGATTGACTCGCTTAAACAGAATGACACATTTGAACTGACAACTTTACCTGAAGGGAGAAAAGTAATTGGAGGAAAATGGGTATTTGCCCTTAAAGAAAATGCTGAAGGAGGACAAATATTTAAGGCCAGATATGTAGCTAAGGGTTACAATCAAACAGAAGGCATAGACTACTATGGAACTTTTGCACCGACAGCTAACATTACATCAGTGCGGGCACTAATGCAGATAGCTGTACAAAATAACCTCATTGTCCATCAAATGGATGTTAAGACGGCATATTTACATGCTCCTATACATGAGGAGATTTTCTTGGAACAACCAGAAGGGTTTGAAATGATGTCAGAAACAGGAGAGAAACTAGTGTATAGATTAAAGAAATCTCTTTATGGCCTGAAACAATCAGGAAGAAACTGGTATGAACTCCTTAATGACCATTTAGAACAGGACAACTTTGTGAGAAATCTCTCTGACCACTGTGTGTACAGAAAACAGACGGAAAATGGTGACACAATCATTGTAATAATTTGGGTAGATGATTTAATTATTGCCACAAGCAGCAATGATGCACTCAGCACATTTAAACAGAACATGAAATTCAAGTTCAACATGAAAGACCTGGGGAAACTATCATATTTTTTGGGCATACAATTTGAACAAAAGGGGGATGAAATCAAAATGAACCAGACAAAGTACATCCTAAAAATGCTAGAGAGATTTGGAATGTCAGAATGTAAAGCAAGATCTACTCCAAGTGAGCAAAAATTAGAGGGCATCCCTGTAGCTGATGAAAATGAGCAAAGTGAACCTGTCGACCCCAAAGAATATCGTGAGATTGTAGGCAGTCTTATTTATGCCATGACTTGCACCAGACCTGATATCAGCTGGATAGTGAGCAAACTATCACAGAATCTGGCAATGCCAAAAGTAGAACACTTAGTAGCTGCAAAACATGTTCTGAGGTATTTGAAGGGGACAGCTGATTATGAACTAAGTTTCAAGACAAATAAGGAGGATTTGAACCTGATAGCTTACAGTGATTCAGACTGGGCATCATCTGTAGAAGACAGACGTAGCGCTACAGGCTACTGTTTCAGTTTAACAAAACAAGGCCCAGCCATTGCATGGAAGTCAAGGAAACAGCCCACAGTGGCCCTGTCAACATGTGAGGCTGAATACATCGGCCGAGCCACCACCGCACAAGAAAACATGTACCTGTCTCAACTGTTAAACGGTATGGACAACAAAATGTACAGTTGCACAACAATCTACGGAGACAATCAGGGGGCCATCGCACTGAGTAAGAATCCTGTAAACAGACAAAGGTCAAAACACATTGATGTAAAATATCATTTCATTCGTGAAGCACTCAGTGAGGGTTAAATAAATCTTATCTATTGTCCATCAGAGGACATGTTGGCAGACATCTCGACAAAACTCATGACAAAGGTAAAAATAGAAAAATTCAAAAAGTGGTTCTTTGGAAATTCAAATGTCCAAAGTTTTTTTTTGGATGTTGAGATCAAGAGGGGGTGTTGAGATAGGTGATCTCATTAGTTTTATTTGAGTTTACATTCTAGTATACATATGTTGTATTTGTATCTACTCTCAGGAAATGCATGGCACTTTATGACAAGGTTTGGGACTTGTTTTAGTTTTTCGCGACTGTTCAGCTAACTTGACGTTAACTTCTACGTCAGTGTTTTTTTTTTGGTATAGCGGTGCTGGCGGGAATTTTTCCCTCACTCTGTACTGTACATGTCCCATGGCTAACCGATGTTGATTCCCGGAGCTGTGAAGAAGAAAATAAAAGACGATTCAAACAAGGCAAACTTGTGAATTCCTTCCGAAACATGGAAAACGAAGAAGCTGCGAACTTAAACGCAACAGTTTGGTTGTGGATGCGTTTCGGCTAATGCTATTAGCACAGCTATGATGAGTTAAGGTGTGTTTGTGTGTGTGTGTGTGTGTGTGTGTGTCTGTGTGTGTGTGTGTGTGCGTGTGTGTGAGTGTGAATTTGTTTAGGTGGGGGGGGGTCGCGGACAGGGAGTACCGGGGCCTCGAGCGGATGAGCTGAGAAGCGGAGGAGCGGAGGTAATGTTTCTCCTCTCAGAGGCGGGGAAGCTTGGGGGCAGAAGAACCCCTTAGACCGGCCAATGTGAGCCTTCTCCGGACATAGATCACCCGGACGTATGACTGGAGCTCCCGCACCTCTAGGCACACACATATGTGAATGAGTGGATGAGCTAATGTTTGTTTGGTTGTGGATACGTTTTGGCCAATGCTATTAGCACAGCTATGATGAGTTCAGGTGTGTGTGTGTGTGTGTGTGTGTGTGTGTGTGTGCGTGTGTATGTGTGCGTGTGTGTGTGTGTGTGTGTGTGTGTGTGCGTGTGTGTGCGTGTGAATGTGTGCGTGACAGTTTGTTTAGGTGGAGGGGGTCGCGGACATGGAGTACCAGGCACTGTACCGGATGAGCTGAGGAGCGGAGGAGGGCAGAAGCCTGGACCGTGATTCGCTTATGTCCAGCGGTTCGGGGGTTCCAGGGCCAAAAGCAGTAAAGCGGAGGGACGGAGAAGCGGAGGAGGGGGGGAGAGCAGAAGCACGTCACGCAATTCGCCTGAGCTCGGAGGATCGGGAGTACCAGGGCCCATAGCGGAGGAGCAGAGGAGCTGAGAAGCGGAGGATTGGAGGAGCGGACGTTATGTTTCTCTTTTCAAAGGCGGGGAAGATTTGAGGCAGCAGGACCCCTTAGACCGGCCAATGGGAGCCTTCCCCGGACATGGATCCCCCGGACGTATGACTGGAGTTCCCGGACCTCAGGGCAAACACATGTGAATGAGTGGATGAGATAATGTTTGTGTGCTTGTGGATGTGCTAATGCTATTAGCACAGCTATGATGAGTTAAAGTCTGTGAGTGTGCGTGTTTATGTGTGTGTGTGTGTGTGTGTGTGTGTGTGTGTGTGTGTGTGTGTATGTGTATGTGTGCGTGACAGCTTGTTTAGGTGGAGGGGGTCGCGGACATGGAGTACCAGGGCCTGTACCGGATGAGTTGTGGAGCGGAGGAGGGCAGAAGCCCTGCCCGTGATCCGCTTATGTCCAGCGGTTTGAGGGTTCCAGGGCCCAAAGCGGAGGAGCGGAGGAGGGAAGAAGCCCGGATCGTGATTCGCTTATGTCCAGCGGTTTGGGGGTTCTGGGGTCCAAAGCGGTAAAGCGTAGGAGCGGAGGAGAGCAGAAGCACGTCACGAAATTCGCCTGAGTTCGGAGGATCGGGATTACCAGGGCCAAATACGGAGGAGCGGAGGACTTGAGAAGCGGAGGAGGGCAGAAGCCTGGACCGTGATTCGCTTATGTCCAGCGTTTCGGGGTTCCAGGGCCCAAAGCGGAAAAGCGGAGGAGCGGAGAAGCGAAGGAGGGGAGGAGAGCAGAAGGACGTCACACAATTCGCCCGAGTTCGCAGGATCGGGAGTACCAGGGCCAATAGCGGAGGAGGGGAGGAGCGGAGGAGCGGAAGAGCAGAGGAGGGCGGAAGCCCGGACCGTGATTCGCATATGTCCAGCGGTTCGGGCTTCCAGGGCGGGAGTACCAGGGCCAATAGCGGAGGAGGGGAGGAGCGGGGAAGCGGAGGAGGGGAGGAGAGCAGAAGAACGTCACGCAAGTCGCCTGAGCTCCGAGGATCGGGAGTACCAGGGCGCATGGCGGAGGAGCGGTTGAGCTGAGAAGCGGAGGTAATGTTTCTCTTTTCAAAGGCGGGGAATCTTTGAGGCAGCAGGACCCCTTAGACCGGCCAATGGGAGCCTTCTGCGGACATGGATTCCCCGGACGTATGACTGGAGTATTGTATTTTAAGAACGAACTTTATTGCAGGCAGCATGAAAGAAAAAAACACGGAACGTTCTTCTTCCTTTGTTAAGACGCAAAAACACGCAGACGTCACACACTGATATAGCAGTAGCGCCACCTATAGGTAAAAGTACCGCCCATTTACAACACTCCCACTTACTTTTACCAATAGCACCAAGTCCTGAGAAAATAATATTTCAAAGCTGTGTTCTTCCACGACAACAAAAACTGTAAACTTGTTTAACACCCCATTTTTAAGACAGTATTCCTATCACATTGGTTATACTGGAACTCTTTTTCACATTTTTTAGAAATCGCTTTGACTCGGCAGCGTTCTTCGTACACCTGTCAAGCATTTTTAAACAAAAAAGAGTCCGATCTCGCCCCTGAGATATTCAAATCTCTGTCTACCGAGTGGCTTGGTAAAGATATCCGCTTTCATATCATTTGTTGGACAATATTGCAGTTCAATTTGTCCATTCTGCACACATTCACGGATATAGTGGTAGCGAATGTCTATGTGTTTGGTCCTGGAGTGATTTACAGGATTCTTTGCAATTGCGATGGCTCCTTGGTTATCTTCAAGGATCACTGTGGACACAGACTCTACACCGAGATCACACAGCAGTCGTTTCAGCCAGATTCCTTCTTGAGCTGCTTGACTGAGTGAGATGTATTCAGCTTCTGCTGTTGAAAGTGCTACTGTTGATTGTTTCTTGCTGAGCCAGCTTACTGCTCCTCCACTCAGAAGGAAGATGTCGCCTGTTGTTGACCGGCGATCATCTTGATCTCCAGCCCGGTCAGCATCCGAGTATCCGATTAAAGCTCCGGAGTCTGACCTCTCATATTTCAGAGCAAGATTTAATGTCCCTTTCAAGTATCGAAGTATCCTCTTTACAGCAGTCAGATGTGAAGCATCTGGATTTGCATTGAACTTCGACACAGCACTCACAGCTTGAGCTATGTCCGGTCTTGTCGCCATGGCAGCATACAGCAGACTTCCAACCATTGACTGATAGGTATGCTGGTGCACTGACATACTGACACCATCACTCCTTTTTAGCCTGACGTTGGCATCTGCAGGAGTTGCCACAGGATTTGCATTATCCATTCCATACTTCCGAAGTATGGCTTCAATGTAATGCTTCTGCTGAAGAATGATACGATTCTTTTCTTTATCTTGGATGACAGAGATGCCTGGGATGTAGGACAGCTCACCCATGTCTTTCATCTTGTAGCACTCCTTGAGAGCTGCTTTGAGCTCGTCCATGCTCTCAGTGGACTCTGTAATCAGGATCAAATCATCCGCGTAAACTGCTAGTATTTCAAGCTCTTGTCTTGATCTCACAAACACGCAGGGGTCTGATGTGCTCTGTTTGAATCCAATTTCCATCATGAACTCCGTAAAAGCCTTGTTCCAACAGCGAGGAGACTGTCTCAGTCCATAGATTGATTTTTTTAGTTTGCATACCAGATGTTCCTGCCCTGTTTTGATGAAGCCCTCAGGTTGCTCCATGTATATTTCTTCTTCCAGGTGTCCATTGAGGAATGCAGTTACAACATCCATCTGGTGGACATGTAGACCCTTTTGAACAGCAAAGGACAGTAATGTACGAATAGAGCTAAATCGTACCACTGGTGAAAACGTTTCATCATAGTCAGCGCCATACAACTGTGTGTAGCCCTGTGCAACGAGTCTACACTTGTATCGTTCCACTCTTCCATCACTGCGATGCTTGACTTTGAACACCCATCTGGATCCTACTGCCTTTCTGTCTCTTGGCAAGTCGACTAAGTCCCATGTCTCGTTTTCCAGCAGTGACTCATATTCCAAGTCAGCTGCCTCCTGCCAGTCTTTTGCATGAGGACTCTCCATTGCCTCTTTTAGTGAGAGTGGCTCTGTCACGCAACACATGTTTGCATAATGATCAACAGTCACTACATCAGCAAACTCATCATATCCAAATCTTATTGGAGGCTTTCTGATTCTGTCATTTTTTCTGACAGTGCTCTCAACAGTGACTTCGTCATGTTTTGTTTCACTCTCATCTATTTTCATAGTTATCTCGGTGTCTGTGCAGTGTACTTTCGGTTCCTGCTTCAAGTTAAAGTTGGATTCATCAAAGACGACATCTCGACGGATCAGAATCCTCCTCTTCTCTTCATCGTACAGGCGATAGCCTCTGGCATTGTTTGCATATCCCACGAAGCGCGGCTTCACAGTCTTTTTGTCCAGCTTCTTTCTCTCTTCATCTGGGACAAGTGCATAGGCAATACAGCCAAACACCTTCATGTGACCCACATTAGGTTTTTTCCCACACCATCTCTGGTACGGTGTCTCTCCCTTCGGGACAGAAGTAGGCAGCCTGTTCTGTATGTAAGCTGCTGTGGCAACAGCCTCTGCCCAGAACATCTTTGGTAACTTAGCATGAGACAACATGCTCCTTGCTGCTTCAACGAGTGTTCTATTTTTTCTTTCAGCAACTCCGTTTTGCTGTGGTGAGTGAGGTCCAGTCATTTCATGGTGGATGCCTTGAACCTTCAAATATTCTTGAAACTCCCTTGAGGTGTACTCACCACCATTGTCTGTTCTCAGCCTCTGGATGCTTAGTCCACACTCATTTGTGAATGTCTTCTCAAATTCCTTGAATTTACACAGCACTTCATTCTTCTGTTTCATGAAGTATACCTTGGAGCATCTTGAGTAATCGTCTGTGAAAGTCACAAAATATTTGGATCCACTTATAGATTCAGTTTGCATGGGACCACAGACATCACGATGAATTAACTGCATCTTGCGCTCGGAACGTATTTCTCCAATCGACTTGAATGGCTTTTTAGCCAGCTTGCCCTCCACACATCCTTCACAGAAGGGTACTTCTTTGTCTGCAGAGAAGTCCACTCCGTTCACCAGACCTTTTAGTTCCTTCAGCTTGGTAGTGTGACCGAGGCGCCGGTGCCACAAGATAGCAGCTACTGATGCACTGTGAGTGACTGATTCATTTCCTTTCACATCTAGCTGATATAGTCCATCAGCTCTTCGTGTTCCCATTCCTTTAAGAGTTCCATCTTTTCCACGAATGTAGCAGCAGGACCTCTTAAACTGAACCGTAGTTCCCTTTTTGGTGGCAGCTCCCACTGAGAATAAATTCCCAGAAAGTTTTGGAACATACAGCACATCATACATCGTAGCATTTTTTACCTTGCTTGACTTGAAGGTCATTGTCATGTTGACATTTCCAATTCCCAGGGCATCAACCACCCTGCCGTCACCGAGCTTCACTGACTGTTCTTTTGAGAACTGCTGGTATTCCTTAAGAATTCCTTGCTCGCATGTCATGTGCTTTGATGCTCCAGAATCAATTAACCACTCAAACTGATGTGGTTTTTCTGAGCTTTCCCTTCTAGCTACAAAGGCACTTTCAGATGAACCATCCTCATCCTCACACACCACATTTTTAGCTTTGTGGATTTTCTTTTTTGATTTGTTTTTCTTGCTTGGGTTAGGGTTAGGGTTAATCTTTGTTTCCAGTGCAGTGACAACTGTAGCGTAACTTGGTGGTAAACTTCCCAACAATGTTACAATTTGGTCTTCCTCTTCAATTACAGCTCCTATTGCTGATAACTGGTCAGTCAGTTCTTTCATTTGTTTGAGGTGCTCAGTCAAACCATCTCCTTCCTTCATTTCGCACCTGAAATATTTCTTCTTCAGAAATAGTTTATTTGCCAGCGTGTCTCTTTCAAAAATATCTTTCAGTGTAGTCCACACTTCTTTGGGAGTCTTACAGTTTGTAATCAGGTACAACAGGGATGAACTTACATTGAGCACTAACACAGAGAACGCTTTCTCTCTCTGTTTCGTGAACTCACCCTGTGCTGCTGCGTTAGCATCTGGGGCTAATGTGTCTTCCTCTGTTAGCATTCGCCACAGTCCTTTAGCCTTTAGCAGATGTTCCATTTGAAACTTCCACGTTGCCCAATTCTCCGGTCCGCTCAGCTTGTCGATAAACAGCTTGTCCTCCATTGTGAGTTCCCACAATACTGTTCACTATCACACAATATTCAGTGTAATCCAGCCTTTTAGAGACACTCTGGGCCCATAACCTATTGTATTTTAAGAACAAACTTTATTGCAGGCAGCATGAAAGAAAAAAACACGGAACGTTCTTCTTCCTTTGTTAAGACGCAAAAACACACAGACGTAACACACTGATATAGCAGTAGCGCCAGTAGCAGTAGCGTAGTAGGTAAAAGTACCGCCCATTTACAACATGGAGCTCCCGGACCTCTGGGCACACACATGTGAATGAGTGGATGAGATCATGTTTGTGTGCTTGTGGATGTGTTTTGGCTAATGCTATTAGCACAGCTATGATGAGTTAAGGTGTGTGTAAGTGTGTTTGTGTGCGTGTGTATATGTGTGTGTGTGTGTGTTTGTGACAGTTTGTTAAGGTGGAGGGGGTCGCGGACATGGAGTACCAGGGCCTGTACCGGATGAGTGGAGGAGCGGAGGAGGGCAGAAATCCTGCCCGTGATTCGCTTATGTCCAGCGGTTCAGGGGTTCCAAGCCCCAAAGCGGAAAAGCGGACGAGCGGAGAATAGCAGAAGCACGTCACGCAATTCGCCTGAGTTCGGAGGATCGGGGGTACCAGGGCCAATAGCGGAGGAGCGGTGGAGCTGAGAAACAGAGGATTGGAGGAGCGGAAGTAATGTTTCTCCTATTTTTTTTTTTCGTTTTTAATTTCATTTGTCTATCTATTTATTTAATTATTTCCTTTCAATGTCTTTTTTTGTCTAGCATAATAAACTTAACTTCTTCCAGTTCTGCAAAGCAAGAGACGTGCCACACATATTATTCCTCCGTAAAAGACCCAGCCGGTAACACGCAGATCTACTGGCCTGGCCAAGTTCTTCATTCACAAAAACAGAACGCAAAACTGTTCCCCAAATTTTAATTTCTTCATAAACGATTTTGAATAATTAAAAAAAAAAAAAAATCCTGAAAACTTATGGAAAAATCCAAAAACCAAAAAACATACAGTTTGATGTCTGAAATTCCTTGTAAACCGCAGACCAAATAACATGGTTTATTCCCCTTGCAATTTTTTTTTTTCGTTTTTAATTTAATTTGTCCATCTATTTATTTAATTATTTCCTTTTAATTTCTTTTTTGGTCAAGCATTATAAATTTCTCACAAACCGTTAACACTATTAACTTGTCCTTATGTCCTTTTCTTCCTCATCCCTGGTTGTTTCATTGACATTCAGTTCTACCGTGCCACGTTTATTTGTACATTTGTATATTTGTGTGTACTATTAATGTTCAATTAAAAAAA
>NW_028234084.1:0-17500 GCF_037954325.1 Fistularia commersonii | reverse complement strand
CGGAGACAGGGAGTACCAGGGCCAGAAGGGTGATTTAATGATGTTCAGCAGTTCAGGAGTACCAGGGCCCGGAGCGGATGAGCGGCGGAGCGGATGAGCGGCGGAGCGGATGAGCGGAAGAACGGAGAGGCGGTGGAGCGGTGGAGCGGTGGAGCGGAGGAGTGGAGGAGCGGAGGAGTGGAGGAGAGCGGAAGCATGGCCAACAATATGCCTAAATCCCTGAGACAGGGAGTACCAGGGCCTGTAGCGTGATTTAATGATGTTCAGCAGTTCAGGAGTACCAGAGCCAGGTGCGGAGGAGCGGAGGAACGGAGGAACGGAGGGGCGGATGAGTGGAGGAGCGGAGGAGAGCGGAAGCCCGGTCCACATTTCGCGTGAGTCCCGCGGATAGGGAGTAACAGGGCTTGGAGCCTCATTCGCTTATGTCCAGCAGTTCAGGAGTACCAGGGCCTATAGCGGAGGAGCGGTGGAGCGGAGAAGCGGACCATTGGGCACACACATGTGAATGACTGGATGAGCTAATGTTTGTTTGGTTGTGGATGCATTTCAGCTAATGCTATTAGCACAGCTATGATGACTTAATGTGTGTATGTGTGTCAGTGTGTGTGTGTGTGTGTGTCTTTGTTTATGTGTGTGATAGTTTGTTTTGGTGGGGGGTGGGTGGGGGGGGGGTCGTGGACAAGGAGTACCAGGGCACACACATGTGAATGAGTGGATGAGCTGTTTGTTTGGTTGTGGATGCGTTTCGGCTAAAGCTATTAGCACAGCTATGAAGACTTAAGGTGTGTGTATGTGTATATGTGTGTGTCTGTGTGTGTGTGACTGTCTTTGTGTGTGTGTGTGTGTGTGTGTGTGTGTGTGTGAAAGGCTCTTTTGGTGGGGGAGGGGGGGTCGCGGACAGGGATTACCATTGGGCACACACATGTGAATGAGTGGATGACCTAATGTTTGTTTGGTTGTGGATGCGTTTCGGCTAATGCTATTAGCACATCTATGATGAATTAAGGTGTGTGTGTGTGTGTGTGTGTGTGTGTGTGTGTGTGTGTGTTTGTTTTTTTTTTGTGTCTGTGTGAGTGTGTTCGTGTGTGTATGTGTGAGAGTTTGTTTAGGTGGGGGGGGTACCAGGGCCCTTCGCGGAGGAGCATTGGAGCGGAGAAGCGGAGGAATGGAGGAGTGGAGGTAATTTTTCTCTTCTCAAAGGCAGAGGATGGGAAGTTTGGGGGCAGTAGGACGCCTTAGACCGGCCACTGTGAGCCTTCTCCAGATATAGATCCCCCGGACGTATGATTGGAGCTCCCGGACCATTGGGCACACACATGTGAATGAGTGGATGAGCTAATGTTTGTTTGGTAGTGGATGCATTTCGGCTAATGCTATTAGCACAGCTATGATGAGTTAAGGTGTGTTTGTGTGTGTGTGTGTGTGTGTGTGTGTGTGTGTGCGCGTGTGTGTGTTTGGGTGTTTTTGTGTGTGTGTGAGTGTGTTTAGGTGGGGGGGGGTACCAGGGCCCATAGCGGAGGAGCGGTGGAGCTGAGAAGCGGAGGAGCGGAGTAGCGGAGGTATTGTTTCTCCTCTCAGAGGCGGGGAAGCTTGGGAGCTATTAGCACAGCTATGATGACTTAAGGTGTGTGTGTGTGTGTTTGTGTGTTTGTGTGTTCTTGTGCGTGTGTGTGTTTGTGTGTGCGTTTGTGTATATGTGTGTGACAGTTTGTTTAGGTGGGGGGGGGGGGCGCGGACAGGGGGTAGCTGGGCCTGGAGCGGATGAGCTGTGAAGCGGATGGAGGGCAGAAGCACGTCCCATAATTCTCCTGAGTCCGGCGGATCGGGAGTACCAGGGCCTATAGCGGAGGAGCGGTGGAGCGGAGAAGCGGACCATTGGGCACACACATGTGAATGAGTGGATGAGCTAATGTCTGTTTGGTTGTGGATGCATTTCGGCTAATGCTATTAGCACAGCTATGATGACTTAATGTGTGTATGTGTTACAGTGTGTGTGTGTGTGTGAGTGTTTTTGTGTATGTGTGTGATAGTTTGTTTTGGTGGGGGGGGGGGGGGGGGGTCGCGGACACGGAGTACCAGGGCGCACACATGTGAATGAGTGGATGAGCTAATGTTTGTTTGGTTGTGGATGCGTTTCGGCTAAAGCTATTAGCACAGCTATGAAGACTGAAGGTGTGTGTATGTGTGTATGTGTGTGTCTGTGTGTGTGTGAGTGTCTTTGTGTGTGTGTGTGTGTGAGAGGCTCTTTTGGTGGGGGGGGGGGGGGTCGCGGACAGGGAGTACCATTGGGCACACACATGTGAATGAGTGGATGAGCGAATGTTTGTTTGGTTGTGGATGCGTTTCGGCTAATGCTATTAGCACAGCTCTGATGACTTAAGATGTGTGTGTTTGTGTGTTTTTGTGTGTGTGTGAGTGATTTTGTGTGAGTTTTTGATTAGGTGGGGGGGGGGGGGGGGGGGGGGGGAGTACCAGGGCCCATAGCGGAGGAGCGGTGGAGCTGAGAAGCGGAGGAGCAGAGGAGCGGAGGTAATGTTTCTTCTCTCAGAGGCGGAGCAGCTTGGGGGCAGCAGAACCCCTTAGACGGGCTAATGTGAGCATTCTCCGGACATAGATCCCCCGAACGTATGATTGGAGCTCCCGGACCACTGGGCACACACATGTGAATGAGTGGATGAGCTAATGTTTGTTTGGTTGTGGATGCGTTTCGGCTAATGCTATTAGCACAGCTATGATGAGTGAAGGTGTTTGTGTGTGTGTGTGAGTGTGTGTGTTTGTTTGTTTTTGTGTCTATGTGAGTGTGTTCGTGTGTGTTTGGTTGAGAGTTTGTTTAAGTGGGGGGGGGGGTACCAGGGCCCATCATGGAGGAGCGGTGGAGCGGAGAAGCGGAGGAATTGAGGAGCGGAGGTAATTTTTCTCTTCTCAAAGGCAGAGGATGGGAAGTTTGAGTGCAGTAGGACGCCTTAGACCGGCCACTGTGAGCCTTCTCCAGATATAGATCCCCCGGATGTATGATTGGAGCTCCCGGACCATTGGGCACACACATGTGAATGAGTGGATGAGCTAATGTTTGTTTGGTAGTGGATGCGTTTCGGCTAATGCTATTAGCACAGCTATGATGAGTTAAGGTGTTTGTGTGTGTGTGTGTGTGTATGTGTGTGTGTGTGTGTGTCTTTGTTTGTGTTTGTGTTTGTGTGTTTTTGTGTGTGTGTGAGTGTGTTTAGGTGGGGGGGGGGTACCAGGGCCAATAGCGGAGGAGCGGTAGAGCTGAGAAGCGGAGGAGCATAGGAGCGGAGGTCATGTTTCTTCTCTCAGAGGCGGGGAAGCTTGGGGGCAGAAGAACCCCTTAGACGGCCTAATGTGAGCCTTCTCTGGAGATAGCTCCCCCAGACGTATGACCGGAGCTCCCAGACCTCTGGGCACATACATGTGAATGAGTGGATGAGCTAATGTTTGTGTGGTTGTGGATGCGTTTCGGCTAATGCTTTTAGCACAGCTATGATGACTTAAGGTGTGTATGTGTGTTTGTGTGTGTGTGTATGTGAGTGTCTTTGTTTATGTGTGTGATAGTTTCTTTTGGTGGGGGGGGGGTCGCGGACAGGGAGTACCAGGGCACACACATGTGAATGAGTGGATGAGCTAATGTTTGTTTGGTTGTGGATGCGTTTCGGCTAATGCTATTAGCACCGCTATGAAGACTTAAAGTGTGTGTATGTGTGTATGTGTGTGTCTGTGTGTGTGTGTGAGTGTCTTTGTGTGTGTGTGTGTGTGTGTGTGTTTGTGTGTGTGAAAGGCTCTTTTGGTGGGGGAGGGGGGGTCGCGGACAGGGATTACCATTGGGCACACACATGTGAATGAGTGGATGAGCTAATGTTTGTTTGGTTGTGGATGCGTTTCGGTTAATGCTATTAGCACATCTATGATGAATTAAGGTTTGTGTGTGTGTGTGTGTGTGTGTGTGTTTGTTTTTTTTGTGTCTGTGTGAGTGTGTCGTGTGTGTATCTGTGAGAGTTTGTTTAGGTGGGGGGGGGTACTAGGGCCCTTCGCGGAGGAGCGGTGGAGCGGAGAAGCAGAGGAATGGAGGAGTGGAGGTAATTTTTCTCTTCTTAAAGGCAGAGGATGGGAAGTTTGGGGGCAGTAGGACGCCTTAGACCGGCCACTGTGAGCCTTCTCCAGATATAGATCCCCCGGACGTATGATTGGAGCTCCCGGACCATTGGGCACACACATGTGAATGAGTGGATGAGCTAATGTTTGTTTGGTAGTGGATGCATTTCAGCTAATGCTATTAGCACAGCTATGATGAGTTAAGGTGTGTTTGTGTGTGTGTGTGTGTGTGTGCGCGCGTGTGTGTGTTTGTGTGTTTTTGTGTATGTGTGAGTGTGTTTAGGTGGGGGGGGGGGTACCTGGGCCCATAGCGGAGGAGCGGTGGAGCTGAGAAGCGGAGGAGCGGAGGAGCGGAGTAGCGGAGGTATTGTTTCTCCTCTCAGAGGCGGGGAAGCTTGGGAGCTATTAGCACAGCTATGATGACTTAAGGTGTGTGTGTGTGTGTGTGTGTTTGTGTGTTTGTGTGTTCTTGTGTGTGTGTGTGTTTGTGTGTGCGTTTGTGTATATGTGTGTGACAGTTTGTTTAGGTGGGGGGGGGCGCGGAAGGGGGGTAGCTGGGCCTGGAGCGGATGAGCTGTGAAGCGGATGGAGGGCAGAAGCACGTCCCATAATTCTCCTGAGTCCGGCGGATCGGGAGTACCAGGGCCTATAGCGGAGGAGCGGTGGAGCGGAGAAGCGGACCATTGGGCACACACATGTGACTGAGTGGATGAGCTAATGTTTGTTTGGTTGTGGATGCATTTCGGCTAATGCTATTAGCACAGCTATGATGACTTAATGTGTGTATGTGTGTCAGTGTGTGTGTGTGTGTGAGTGTCTTTGTGTATGTGTGTGATAGTTTGTTTTGGTGGGGGGGGGGGGGGGGGGTCGCGGACACGGAGTACCAGGGCGCACACATGTGAATGAGTGGATGAGCTAATGTTTGTTTGGTTGTGGATGCGTTTCGGCTAAAGCTATTAGCACAGCTATGAAGACTGAAGGTGTGTGTATGTGTGTATGTGTGTGTCTGTGTGTGTGTGAGTGTCTTTGTGTGTGTGTGTGTGTGTGTGAGAGGCTCTTTTGGTGGGGGGGGGGGTCGCGGACAGGGAGTACCATTGGGCACACACATGTGAATGAGTGGATGAGCGAATGTTTGTTTGGTTGTGGATGCGTTTCGGCTAATGCTATTAGCACAGCTCTGATGAGTTAAGATGTGTGTGTATGTGTGTTTGTGTGTTTGTGTGTTTTTGTGTGTGTGTGAGTGATTTTGTGTGAGAGTTTGTTTAGGTGGGGGGGGGGGGGGAGTACCAGGGCCCATAGCGGAGGAGCGACGGAGCTGAGAAGCGGAGGAGCAGAGGAGCGGAGGTAATGTTTCTTCTCTCAGAGGCGGGGAAGCTTGGGGGCAGCAGAACCCCTTGGACGGGCTAATGTGAGCATTCTCCGGACATAGATCCCCTGAACGTATGAATGGAGCTCCCGGACCATTGGGCACACACATGTGAATGAGTGGATGAGCTAATGTTTGTTTGGTTGTGGATGCATTTCGGCTAATGCTATTAGCACAGCTATGATGAGTTAAGGTGTGTGTGTGTGTGTGTGTGTGTGTGTGTGTGTGTGTGTGTTGTTTGTTTTTGTGTCTGTGTGAGTGTGTTCGTGTGTGTATGTGTGAGAGTTTGTTTAAGTGTGTGGGGGGGGGGGGGGGGTACCAGGGCCCATCACAGAGGAGCGGTGGAGCGGAGAAGCGGAGGAATGGAGGAGCGGAGGTAATTTTTCTCTTCTCAAAGGCAGAGGATGGGAAGTTTGGGTGCAGTAGGACGCCTTAGACCGGCCACTGTGAGCCTTCTCCAGATATAGATCCCCCGGATGTATGATTGGAGCTCCCGGACCATTGGGCACACACATGTGAATGAGTGGATGAGCTAATGTTTGTTTGGTAGTGGATGCGTTTCGGCTAATGCTATTAGCACAGCTATGATGAGTTAAGGTGTGTGTGTGTGTGTGTGTGTGTGTGTGTGTGTGAGTGTCTTTGTGTGTGTTTGTGTGTTTTTGAGTGTGTGTGAGTGTGTTTAGGTGGGGGGGGGGGTACCAGGGCCAATAGCGGAGGAGCGGTGGAGCTGAGAAGCGGAGGAGCAGAGGAGCGGAGGTAATGTTTCTTCTCTCAGAGGCGGGGAAGCTTGGGGGCAGAAGAACCCCTTAGACGGCCTGATGTGAGCATTCTCCGGACATAGATCCCCTGTACGTATGATTGGAGCTCCCGGACCACTGGGCACACACATGTGAATGAGTGGATGAGCTAATGTTTGTTTGGTTGTGGATGCGTTTCGGCTAATGCTATTAGCACAGCTATGATGAGTTAAGGTGTGTGTGTGTGTGTGTGTGTGTGTGTGTGTGTGTGTTTGTTTGTTTTTGTGTCTGTGTGAGTGTGTTCGTGTGTGTATGTGTGAGAGTTTGTTTAAGTGTGTGGGGGGGGGGGGTACCAGGGCCCATCACAGAGGAGCGGAGAAGCGGAGGAATGGAGGAGCGGAGGTAATTTTTCTCTTCTCAAAGGCAGAGGATGGGAAGTTTGGGTGCAGTAGGACGCCTTAGACCGGCCACTGTGAGCCTTCTCCAGATATAGATCCCCCGGATGTATGATTGGAGCTCCCGGACCATTGGGCACACAAATGTGAATGAGTGGATGAGCTAATGTTTGTTTGGTAGTGGATGCGTTTCGGCTAATGCTATTAGCACAGCTATGATGAGTTAAGGTGTGTGTGTGTGTGTGTGTGTGTGTGTGTGTGTGAGTGTCTTTGTGTGTGTTTGTGTGTTTTTGAGTGTGTGTGAGTGTGTTTAGGTGGGGGGGGGGGTACCAGGGCCAATAGCGGAGGAGCGGTGGAGCTGAGAAGCGGAGGAGCAGAGGAGCGGAGGTAATGTTTCTTCTCTCAGAGGCGGGGAAGCTTGGGGGCAGAAGAACCCCTTAGACGGCCTGATGTGAGCCTTCTCTGGAGATAGCTCCCCCAGACGTATGACCGGAGCTGCCGGACCATTGGGCACACACATGTGAATGAGTGGATGAGCTAATGTTTGTTTGGTTGTGGATGCGTTTCGGCTAATGCTATTAGCACAGCTAATATGAGTTAAGGTGTGTGTGTGTGTATGTCTGTGTGTGTTTGTGTGTGTGTGTGTGTGTGAGTTTGTTTAGGTGGGGGGGGTCGCGGACAGGGAGTACCAGGGCCTCGAGCGGATGAGCTGAGGAGCGGAGGAGGGCAGATGCCCGGCCTTGATTCGCTTATGTCCAGCGGTTCGGGAATTCCAGGGCCCAAAGCGGAGGAGCAGTGGAGCTGAGAAGCGGAGGAGCGGAGGAGCGGAGTAGCAGAGGCATAGTTTCTCCTCTCAGAGGCGGGGAAGCTTGGGGGCATCAGAACCCCTTGGACGGGCTAATGTGAGCATTCTCCGGACATAGATCCCCCGAACGTATGAATGGAGCTCCCGGACCATTGGGCACACACATGTGAATGAGTGGATGAGCTAATGTTTGTTTGGTTGTGGATGCATTTCGGCTAATGCTATTAGCACAGCTATGATGAGTTAAGGTGTGTGTGTGTGTGTGTGTGTGTGTGTGTGTGTGTGTGTGTCTGTTTGTTTGTTTTTGTGTCTGTGTGAGGGTGTTCGTGTGTGTGTGTGTGAGAGTTTGTTTAGGTGGGGGGGGGGGGGGTACCAAGGCCCATCGCGGAAGAGCTGTGGAGCGGAGAAGCGGAGGAATGGAGGAGCGGAGGTAATTTCTCTCTTCTCAAAGGCAGAGGATGGGAAGTTTGGGGGCAGTAGGACGCCTTAGACCAGCCACTGTGAGCCTTCTCCAGATATAGATCCCCCGGACGTATGATTGGAGCTCCCGGACCATTGGGCACACACATGTGAATGAGTGGATGAGCTAATGTTTGTTTGGTAGTGGATGCGTTTCGGCTAATGCTATTAGCACAGCTATGATGAGTTAAGGTGTGTTTGTGTATGTGTGTGTGTGTGTGTGTGCGTTTGTGTGTTTGTGTGTTTTTGTGTGTGAGTGAGTGTGTTTAAGTGGGGGGGGGTACCAGGGCCCATAGCCGAGGAGCGGTGGAGCTGAGAAGCGGAGGAGCGGAGTAGCGGAGGTATTGTTTCTCCTCTCAGAGGCGGGGAATCTTGGGAGCTATTAGCACAGCTATGATGACTTAAGGTGTGTGTGTGTTTGTGTGTTTGTGTGTTCTTGTGTGTGTGTGTGTGTGTGTTTTTGTGTGTGCGTTTGTGTATATGTTTGTGACAGTTTGTTTAGGTGGGGGGGGGGCGCGGACAGGGGGTAGCTGGGCCTGGAGCGGATGAGCTGTGAAGCGGATGGAGGGCAGAAGCACGTCCCATAATTCTCCTGAGTCCGGCGGATCGGGAGTACCAGGGCCCATAGCGGAGGAGCGGTGGAGCGGGGGAAGCGAACCATTGGGCACACACATGTGAATGAGTGGATGAGCTAATGTTTGTTTGGTTGTGGATGCATTTCGGTAATGCTATTAGCACAACTATGATGACTTAATGTGTGTATGTGTTTCAGTGTGTGTGTGTGTGTGAGTGTCTTTGTGTATGTGTGTGATAGTTTGTTTTGGTGGGGGGGGGGGGGGTCGCGGACACGGAGTACCAGGGCACACACATGTGAATGAGTGGATGAGCTAATGTTTGTTTGGTTGTGGATGCGTTTCGGCTAAAGCTATTAGCACAGCTATGATGAGTTAAGGTGTGTGTGTATGTGTGTGTGTGTGTGTTTGTGTGTTTTTGTGTGTGTGTGAGTGATTTTTTGTGAGAGTTTATTTTGGTGGTGGTGGGGGGGGGGGGGGGAGTACCAGGGCCCATAGCGGAGGAGCAGTGGAGCTGAGAAGCGGAGGAGCGGAGGAGCGGAGTAGCGGAGGTATTGTTTCTCTTCTCAGAGGCGGGGAAGCTTGGGAGCTATTAGCACAGGTATGATGACTTAAGATGTGTGTGTGGGTGTGTGTTTGTGTGTTTGTGTGTTTGTGTGTTTGTGTGTTCTCGTGTGTGTGTGTGTGTGTGTGTGTGTGTGTGTGTTTGTGTGTGCGATTGTGTATATGTGTGTGACAGTTTGTTTAGGTGGGGGGGGGCGCGGACAGGGGGTAGCTGGGCCTGGAGCGGATGAGCTGTGGAGCGGATGGAGGGCAGAAGCACGTCCCATTCAGCCGCCGGCAACCATAAAAACCTATCTTTAACTTAAAAACAAACAAAAATATGCAATATCTCATTTCTGTGCAATATTCAGAAACTGTGCAATATTTCATTTCATAACAGCTACATTGTGCAATATTTCATCTCATCTCATAAGAGCTACACTATAATGTTCCCTTCTATCATACTATTGTGCACTCCTTACCTCACTTGTTACTAAGACACTCATAGTTTTATCACTGCTTACTAAGACACTTTATAGTTTCACTGAAACACTTTATAGTTTATAGTTTATTTTTATTTATAATTCTGCCTTTCTTTTATTATTTATTACTGTTATATTTTCTGTAACTCTGGCACTGCAATTTCCTTCGGGATTATAAAAGTTGTTCTGATTCTTATTCTTAATTCTCCTGAGTCCGGCGGATCGGGAGTACCAGGGCCCATAGTGGAGGAGCGGTGGAGCGGAGAAGCGGACCATTGAGCACACACATTTGAATGAATGGATGAGCTAATGTTTCTTTGGTTGTGGATGCATTTCGGCTAATGCTATTAGCACAGCTATGATGACTTAATGTGTGTATGTGTGTCAGTGTGTGTGTGTGTGTGAGTGTCTTTGTGTATGTGTGTGATAGTTTGTTTTGGTGGGGGGGGGGGGGTCGCGGACACGGAGTACCAGGGCACACACATGTGAATGAGTGGATGAGCTAATGTTTGTTTGGTTGTGGATGCGTTTCGGCTAAAGCTATTAGCACAGCTATGAAGACTTAAGGTATGTGTATGTGATTATGTGTGTGTCTGTGTGTGTGTGAGTGTCTTTGTGTGTGTGTGTGAGAGGCTCTTTTGGTGGGGGGGGGGGGGTCGTGGACAGGGAGTACCATTGGGCACACACATGTGAATGAGTGGTTTAGCTAATGTTTGTTTGGTTGTGAATGCGTTTCGGCTAATGCTATTAGCACAGCTATGAGTTAAGGTGTGTGTGTATGTGTGTGTGTGTGTGTTTGTGTGTTTTTGTGTGTGTGTGAGGGATTTTGTGTGAGAGTTTGTTTAGGTGGGGGGGGAGGGGGGGGAGTACCAGGGCCCATCGCGGAGGAGCGGTGGAGCTGAGAAGCGGAGGAGCAGAGGAGCGAAGGTAATGTTTCTTCTCTCAGAGGCGGGGAAGCTTGGGGGCAGAAGAACCCCTTAGACGGGCTAATGTGAGCATTCTCCGGACATAGATCACCCGGTCGTATGATTGGAGCTGCCGGACCATTGGGCACACACATGTGAATGAGTGGATGAGCTAATGTTTGTTTGGTTGTGGATGCGTTTCGGCTAAAGCTATTAGCACAGCTATGAAGACTGAAGGTGTGTGTATGTGTGTATGTGTGTGTCTGTGTGTGTGTGAGTGTCTTTGTGTGTGTGTGTGTGTGTGTGAGAGGCTCTTTTGGTGGGGGGGGGGGTCGCGGACAGGGAGTACCATTGGGCACACACATGTGAATGAGTGGATGAGCGAATGTTTGTTTGGTTGTGGATGCGTTTCGGCTAATGCTATTAGCACAGCTCTGATGAGTTAAGATGTGTGTGTATGTGTGTTTGTGTGTTTGTGTGTTTTTGTGTGTGTGTGAGTGATTTTGTGTGAGAGTTTGTTTAGGTGGGGGGGGGGGGGGGGAGTACCAGGGCCCATAGCGGAGGAGCGACGGAGCTGAGAAGCGGAGGAGCAGAGGAGCGGAGGTAATGTTTCTTCTCTCAGAGGCGGGGAAGCTTGGGGGCAGCAGAACCCCTTGGACGGGCTAATGTGAGCATTCTCCGGACATAGATCCCCCGAACGTATGAATGGAGCTCCCGGACCATTGGGCACACACATGTGAATGAGTGGATGAGCTAATGTTTGTTTGGTTGTGGATGCATTTCGGCTAATGCTATTAGCACAGCTATGATGAGTTAAGGTGTGTGTGTGTGTGTGTGTGTGTGTGTTTGTTTGTTTTTGTGTCTGTGTGAGTGTGTTCGTGTGTGTATGTGTGAGAGTTTGTTTAAGTGTGTGGGGGGGGGGGGGGGGGGGGTACCAGGGCCCATCACAGAGGAGCGGTGGAGCGGAGAAGCGGAGGAATGGAGGAGCGGAGGTAATTTTTCTCTTCTCAAAGGCAGAGGATGGGAAGTTTGGGTGCAGTAGGACGCCTTAGACCGGCCACTGTGAGCCTTCTCCAGATATAGATCCCCCGGATGTATGATTGGAGCTCCCGGACCATTGGGCACACACATGTGAATGAGTGGATGAGCTAATGTTTGTTTGGTAGTGGATGCGTTTCGGCTAATGCTATTAGCACAGCTATGATGAGTTAAGGTGTGTGTGTGTGTGTGTGTGTGTGTGTGTGTGTGAGTGTCTTTGTGTGTGTTTGTGTGTTTTTGAGTGTGTGTGAGTGTGTTTAGGTGGGGGGGGGGGGTACCAGGGCCAATAGCGGAGGAGCGGTGGAGCTGAGAAGCGGAGGAGCAGAGGAGCGGAGGTAATGTTTCTTCTCTCAGAGGCGGGGAAGCTTGGGGGCAGAAGAACCCCTTAGACGGCCTGATGTGAGCATTCTCCGGACATAGATCCCCTGTACGTATGATTGGAGCTCCCGGACCACTGGGCACACACATGTGAATGAGTGGATGAGCTAATGTTTGTTTGGTTGTGGATGCGTTTCGGCTAATGCTATTAGCACAGCTATGATGAGTTAAGGTGTGTGTGTGTGTGTGTGTGTGTGTGTGTGTGTGTGTTTGTTTGTTTTTGTGTCTGTGTGAGTGTGTTCGTGTGTGTATGTGTGAGAGTTTGTTTAAGTGTGTGGGGGGGGGGGGTACCAGGGCCCATCACAGAGGAGCGGAGAAGCGGAGGAATGGAGGAGCGGAGGTAATTTTTCTCTTCTCAAAGGCAGAGGATGGGAAGTTTGGGTGCAGTAGGACGCCTTAGACCGGCCACTGTGAGCCTTCTCCAGATATAGATCCCCCGGATGTATGATTGGAGCTCCCGGACCATTGGGCACACACATGTGAATGAGTGGATGAGCTAATGTTTGTTTGGTAGTGGATGCGTTTCGGCTAATGCTATTAGCACAGCTATGATGAGTTAAGGTGTGTGTGTGTGTGTGTGTGTGTGTGTGTGTGTGAGTGTCTTTGTGTGTGTTTGTGTGTTTTTGAGTGTGTGTGAGTGTGTTTAGGTGGGGGGGGGGGTACCAGGGCCAATAGCGGAGGAGCGGTGGAGCTGAGAAGCGGAGGAGCAGAGGAGCGGAGGTAATGTTTCTTCTCTCAGAGGCGGGGAAGCTTGGGGGCAGAAGAACCCCTTAGACGGCCTGATGTGAGCCTTCTCTGGAGATAGCTCCCCCAGACGTATGACCGGAGCTGCCGGACCATTGGGCACACACATGTGAATGAGTGGATGAGCTAATGTTTGTTTGGTTGTGGATGCGTTTCGGCTAATGCTATTAGCACAGCTAATATGAGTTAAGGTGTGTGTGTGTGTATGTCTGTGTGTGTTTGTGTGTGTGTGTGTGTGTGAGTTTGTTTAGGTGGGGGGGGTCGCGGACAGGGAGTACCAGGGCCTCGAGCGGATGAGCTGAGGAGCGGAGGAGGGCAGATGCCCGGCCTTGATTCGCTTATGTCCAGCGGTTCGGGAATTCCAGGGCCCAAAGCGGAGGAGCAGTGGAGCTGAGAAGCGGAGGAGCGGAGGAGCGGAGTAGCAGAGGCATAGTTTCTCCTCTCAGAGGCGGGGAAGCTTGGGGGCATCAGAACCCCTTGGACGGGCTAATGTGAGCATTCTCCGGACATAGATCCCCCGAACGTATGAATGGAGCTCCCGGACCATTGGGCACACACATGTGAATGAGTGGATGAGCTAATGTTTGTTTGGTTGTGGATGCATTTCGGCTAATGCTATTAGCACAGCTATGATGAGTTAAGGTGTGTGTGTGTGTGTGTGTGTGTGTGTGTGTGTGTGTGTCTGTTTGTTTGTTTTTGTGTCTGTGTGAGGGTGTTCGTGTGTGTGTGTGTGAGAGTTTGTTTAGGTGGGGGGGGGGGGGTACCAAGGCCCATCGCGGAAGAGCTGTGGAGCGGAGAAGCGGAGGAATGGAGGAGCGGAGGTAATTTCTCTCTTCTCAAAGGCAGAGGATGGGAAGTTTGGGGGCAGTAGGACGCCTTAGACCAGCCACTGTGAGCCTTCTCCAGATATAGATCCCCCGGACGTATGATTGGAGCTCCCGGACCATTGGGCACACACATGTGAATGAGTGGATGAGCTAATGTTTGTTTGGTAGTGGATGCGTTTCGGCTAATGCTATTAGCACAGCTATGATGAGTTAAGGTGTGTTTGTGTATGTGTGTGTGTGTGTGTGTGCGTTTGTGTGTTTGTGTGTTTTTGTGTGTGAGTGAGTGTGTTTAAGTGGGGGGGGGGTACCAGGGCCCATAGCCGAGGAGCGGTGGAGCTGAGAAGCGGAGGAGCGGAGTAGCGGAGGTATTGTTTCTCCTCTCAGAGGCGGGGAATCTTGGGAGCTATTAGCACAGCTATGATGACTTAAGGTGTGTGTGTGTGTGTGTTTGTGTGTTTGTGTGTTCTTGTGTGTGTGTGTGTGTGTGTTTTTGTGTGTGCGTTTGTGTATATGTTTGTGACAGTTTGTTTAGGTGGGGGGGGGGGCGCGGACAGGGGGTAGCTGGGCCTGGAGCGGATGAGCTGTGAAGCGGATGGAGGGCAGAAGCACGTCCCATAATTCTCCTGAGTCCGGCGGATCGGGAGTACCAGGGCCCATAGCGGAGGAGCGGTGGAGCGGAGAAGCGAACCATTGGGCACACACATGTGAATGAGTGGATGAGCTAATGTTTGTTTGGTTGTGGATGCATTTCGGTAATGCTATTAGCACAACTATGATGACTTAATGTGTGTATGTGTTTCAGTGTGTGTGTGTGTGTGAGTGTCTTTGTGTATGTGTGTGATAGTTTGTTTTGGTGGGGGGGGGGGGGGTCGCGGACACGGAGTACCAGGGCACACACATGTGAATGAGTGGATGAGCTAATGTTTGTTTGGTTGTGGATGCGTTTCGGCTAAAGCTATTAGCACAGCTATGATGAGTTAAGGTGTGTGTGTATGTGTGTGTGTGTGTGTTTGTGTGTTTTTGTGTGTGTGTGAGTGATTTTTTGTGAGAGTTTATTTTGGTGGTGGTGGGGGGGGGGGGGGGAGTACCAGGGCCCATAGCGGAGGAGCAGTGGAGCTGAGAAGCGGAGGAGCGGAGGAGCGGAGTAGCGGAGGTATTGTTTCTCTTCTCAGAGGCGGGGAAGCTTGGGAGCTATTAGCACAGGTATGATGACTTAAGATGTGTGTGTGGGTGTGTGGGTGTGTGTTTGTGTGTTTGTGTGTTTGTGTGTTTGTGTGTTCTCGTGTGTGTGTGTGTGTGTGTGTGTGTGTGTGTGTGTGTGTGTGTTTGTGTGTGCGATTGTGTATATGTGTGTGACAGTTTGTTTAGGTGGGGGGGGGCGCGGACAGGGGGTAGCTGGGCCTGGAGCGGATGAGCTGTGGAGCGGATGGAGGGCAGAAGCACGTCCCATTCAGCCGCCGGCAACCATAAAAACCTATCTTTAACTTAAAAACAAACAAAAATATGCAATATCTCATTTCTGTGCAATATTCAGAAACTGTGCAATATTTCATTTCATAACAGCTACATTGTGCAATATTTCATCTCATCTCATAAGAGCTACACTATAATGTTCCCTTCTATCATACTATTGTGCACTCCTTACCTCACTTGTTACTAAGACACTCATAGTTTTATCACTGCTTACTAAGACACTTTATAGTTTCACTGAAACACTTTATAGTTTATAGTTTATTTTTATTTATAATTCTGCCTTTCTTTTATTATTTATTACTGTTATATTTTCTGTAACTCTGGCACTGCAATTTCCTTCGGGATTATAAAAGTTGTTCTGATTCTTATTCTTAATTCTCCTGAGTCCGGCGGATCGGGAGTACCAGGGCCCATAGTGGAGGAGCGGTGGAGCGGAGAAGCGGACCATTGAGCACACACATTTGAATGAATGGATGAGCTAATGTTTCTTTGGTTGTGGATGCATTTCGGCTAATGCTATTAGCACAGCTATGATGACTTAATGTGTGTATGTGTGTCAGTGTGTGTGTGTGTGTGAGTGTCTTTGTGTATGTGTGTGATAGTTTGTTTTGGTGGGGGGGGGGGGGGGTCGCGGACACGGAGTACCAGGGCACACACATGTGAATGAGTGGATGAGCTAATGTTTGTTTGGTTGTGGATGCGTTTCGGCTAAAGCTATTAGCACAGCTATGAAGACTTAAGGTATGTGTATGTGATTATGTGTGTGTCTGTGTGTGTGTGAGTGTCTTTGTGTGTGTGTGTGAGAGGCTCTTTTGGTGGGGGGGGGGGGTCGTGGACAGGGAGTACCATTGGGCACACACATGTGAATGAGTGGTTTAGCTAATGTTTGTTTGGTTGTGAATGCGTTTCGGCTAATGCTATTAGCACAGCTATGAGTTAAGGTGTGTGTGTATGTGTGTGTGTGTGTGTTTGTGTGTTTTTGTGTGTGTGTGAGGGATTTTGTGTGAGAGTTTGTTTAGGTGGGGGGGAGGGGGGGGAGTACCAGGGCCCATCGCGGAGGAGCGGTGGAGCTGAGAAGCGGAGGAGCAGAGGAGCGAAGGTAATGTTTCTTCTCTCAGAGGCGGGGAAGCTTGGGGGCAGAAGAACCCCTTAGACGGGCTAATGTGAGCATTCTCCGGACATAGATCACCCGGTCGTATGATTGGAGCTGCCGGACCATTGGGCACACACATGTGAATGAGTGGATGAGCTAATGTTTGTTTGGTTGTGGATGCGTTTCGGCTAATGCTATTAGCACAGCTATGATGAGTTAAGGTGTGTGTGTGTGTGTGTGTGTGTGTGTTTGTTTGTTTTTGTGTCTGTGTGAGTGTGTTCGTGTGTGTATGTGTGAGAGTTTGTTTAGGTGGGGGGGTGGTACCAGGGCCCATCGCGGAGGAGCGGAGGAGCGGAGGAGCGGAGAAGCGGAGGAATGGAGGAGCGGAGGTAATGTTTCTCTTCTCAAAGGCAGAGGATGGGAAGTTTGGGGGCAGTAGGACGCCGGTGCGAGCGATGCGTTTCAAGGCGTATTGCATGTGTGTATGGAGGGGGGGGGTCTACAGGACACCGCAGACCGGCAATGGTGCACCTTCTCCGGACATCGATCCCCGAAACGTCGGCGTAGAGCTCCCGGAGCAGCCGGCGTGTACATGTGAATGAATGGAGGAGCTAATTTGTGTGTGTGGGGTGGTGGTGGTGTGGGGGGAAGGGGGGGGGGGCGTTTCGGCTAATGCTATCAGCACAGCTATGATTATCCCCAGAACGTTGAGAACGAGCCCCCGGAACTCCAGACATGCGTATATAAAAGAGTGGAATTAAGGTGTGTGTGAGTGTGTGTGTGTGTGTGTGTGTGTGTCTATGTGTGTGTGTGTGTGTGTGTGTGTGTGTGTGTGTGTGTGTGTGTGTGTGTGTGTATGTGTGGGACAGAAATAATGTCGGGGACAGAAATTGTTATTAGCCTGCTGGCAGATGACACACCCTTAGTTTTGAAAAATGAACATCAAGTCCCAATAAGCGTTGAAAAAATTAAAACATTTTCCAAGGCTTCAGGATTGTCATTAAACTTAAAGAAATGCAAACTTCTTGCGCTGCATGACTCACCACTAAAGGAAATCAGCAATGTTCCTATCAAATCAGAAATAAAATACTTGAGCATTTTCCTATCTAAGGACCAAAAGTTAAATCAATCCAGGAACATTGAATCTAAACTGAATCAAAGTAAAGCAAAATTGAATATATGGCTCCAAAGAGATTTATCAATATTAGGCCGGATATATTTGACTAAAATGGAATATTTATCCAGATGTATATACCCAGTGTATTCCAATGCTGCTCCAAATCAACTCATAAAATCTATTAACCAAATAAATTTCAACTTTATCTGGAGGAACAGACCACACCATCTAAAAAAATCACATATGGGGAAAGAAACAAGTGAGGGAGGGCTGAAAGTGATAGAGTTGGACTGCCTGAATGGGACATTGAAGGTGAACTGGTTGAAATCCTGGATCAAACATCATCATTTTTTCTGGTATTGTACTCCAAACTACTTATTTAACAAAGTCGGTGGCCTAAGTCTTGTGCTTATCTCTGACTTGGATATCAACAAGATTCCTGTCCAATTTTCAGAGTTC
>NW_028234083.1:60000-82953 GCF_037954325.1 Fistularia commersonii | reverse complement strand
GGATGAGGGAGGGAGTACCACTTTTACTAATCTGTGCTACTTTGTGGTCTACAATAGTCCCCTCTTCTACCCTTGCCTCTCTTTCATTTTCCACATTCATCAGCTCTTCAAAGTACTGTTTCCCTCTTCCCATCACTCTTCTAAGATGTGTCAATACATTTCCCTCTCCGTCCTTAATCACCCGGACCTGTTGTACATCCTTTCCATCTTTATCTCTCTGTTTCGCCAACCTATATAGATCGTTCTCACCCTCCTTACTATCCAACTGAGCATACAAGTCATCATACGCCCTTTGTTTTGCCTTCGCTACCGCCATCTTTACCTTTCGCCGCATCTCCCTGAACTGCTTTCTGTTCTCTTCAGTCCTCTCAGTATCCCACTTCTTCTTCGCTAACCGCTTTCTCCGTATATACTCCTGCACTTCCTCATTCCACCACCAAGTCTCCTTATCAACTTTCCTTCCAGATGACAAACCGAGTACTCTTCTACCTGTCTCCCTGATAACACTAGCTGTTGTTGTCCAATCATCTGGCAGCTCACCCTGACCACCCAGACCCTTTCTCAACTCCTCCCTGAAAACCGTGCAACGCTCCTCCCTTTTCAGCTTCCACCACTTTGTCCTCTGCTCTGCCTTTGTCCTCGTCATCTACCTTGTCACCAGAGTCGTCGCACAAACCGCCATCCTATGCTGTCTGGCGACACGCCCACCTACAACTACTTTGCAGTCACCGATCTCTTTCAGGTTACCTCGTCTATACAAGATGTAGTCTACCTGCGTGCTCCTACCTCCGCTCTTATAAGTTACCCTATGTTCCTGTTTTTTCTGGAAAAAGGTATTCACTACACCCATTTCCATCCCTTTTGCAAAATCTACCACCATCTGTCCCTCTGCATTCCTATCCTGGATACCATATCTGCCCATCACTTCTTCATCCCCTCTATTGCCTTCACCAACATGTCCATTGAAGTCTGCACCAATTACCACTCTCTCATTTCTGGGAATATTCTGCATCACTTCATCCAACTCATTCCAGAACTTCTCCTTCTCTTCAGGTTCACATCCCACCTGTGGCGCATAGCCACTAACAACACTGAGCATCACACCTTCAATTTCCAATTTCAGACTCATAAGTCTATCTGACATTCTTTTCACCTCTAGGACGTTCCTTACGAACTCCTCCTTCAAGATGACTCCTACTCCATTTCTCTTCTTGTCAGCACCATAATAGTATAACTTAAAGCCTGCTCCTAAGCTTCTAGCCTTACTACCCTTCCACCTGGTCTCCTGGACACACAGTATATCCAGCTTCCTTCTCTGCATCGTGTCCATCAACTCTCTACCTTTTCCTGTCATAGTCCCAATATTCAAAGTCCCTACTCTCAGTCCCAGGCTCTTTCCTTTCCTCCTCTCTCTCTGCTTCCGAACACGCACTCCTCCTCTTCTTCTTCTTCTTGTTCTTCGACCCACAGTAGCCCAATTTCCATTAGTACCCTGTAGGTCATCAGTACCAATGGCGGTCGTTGTTAACCCGGTCCGCGACCCATCCGGTATGGTATAGTTATGGTTGACTCGCATGTTTGGTTTTGGCAAACGTTTTACGCCGGATGCCCCTCCTGACGCAACCCTCTGCATTTATCCGGGCTTGGGACCGGCACAGGGAGACACTGCTCCGTGCCCCCCCCCCCCAAAGGCAGGCTTGGAGAGACACGGGCCAGTGCCGCCCTGAGGCTGCATTACCCTCTCTTTCTTACATTTATTATAAAAATATGCTTATCTTCCTTTTAGCTCATCACACATGTCTTTATGATTTTCAGTCCATGCCTCAGCCGGCCTGAAGCTCCACTGATGCGCATGTGCGGATGCCTCTATCTAGCGGACATAAAATAAAGACAATCATTCAAATGTGAATGAGTCGGCGTGATGCTCCGGGATGTGTGGAGCTCAGGGAGCTCCACGAGTGAGGGAGTTAAGTTAGGGCGGGGGTGCAAGTAGGCTCTAGGATTCCCCGAGTCGGGGCGAGCGATGGGTTTAGAGGCGTATCGCATTGAAGATAATGGCCGCATATCCTTCTTGGACTTTTCTAAAGCCTTTGACTCGGTCGAACATCCATTTATCATAGCAACGCTCGAACATTTTGGATTTGGTTAAATATTCAGGAATGTGATCCGTGGGCTCTATGAGAATATTCATAGCTGTGTCACCCTGCCAAGCGGCACCACTCCGAGCTTCCATGTTGATGTGGGAATCCCCCAAGGTTGCCCCATCTCACCCTATTTATTTATAATTGCTACCGAAATGCTAGCCGTTTATGTTGAAAAGAGCAACGATATCCAAAAGTTAGACGTGCTGGGGACTGAAATTGTTATTAGCCTGCTGGCAGATGACACAACCTTAGTTTTGAAAAATGAACATCAAGTCCCAATAAGTGCCGAAAACAACCAAAACATTCTCCAAGGCTTCAGGATTGTCATTAAACTTAAAGAAATGCAAACTTCTTGCGCTGCATGACTCGCCACTAAAGGAAATCAGCGATGTTTCCATGAAATCAGAAATAAAATACTTGAGCATTTTCCTATCCAAGGACCAAACGTTAAATCAATCCAGGAACATTGAATCTAAACTGAATCAAAGTAAAGCTTAATTCTAATATATGGCTCCAGAGAGATTTATCAATATTAGGCCGGATATATTTGACTAAAATGGATGTGTTTATCCAGATGTATATACCCAGCGTATTCCAATGCTGCTCCAAATCAACTCGTAAAATCTGTTAACCAAATCAATTTCAACTTTATCTGGAGGAACAGACCACACCATCTAAGAAAAATCACATATGGTGAAAGAAACAAGTGAAGGAGGGCTGAAAGTGATAGAGTCGGACTGCTTGAATGGGACATTGAAGGTGAACTGGTTGAAATCCTGGATCAAACCTCATCGTTCTTTCTGGTATTGTACTCCAAACTACTTATTCAACAAAGTCGGCGGCCTGAGTCTTCTGCTTATCTCTGACTTGGATATCAACAAGATTCCTGTCAAATGTTCAGAGTTCCATAAACAAATATTATTATACTGGAAAATGATATACGTACACAATTTCTCACCACACAGTATAATAGTTTGGAACAATCGATATGTACTGCATGGCAACAAACCTCTGTTTTACAAGGAATGCTTTGAGAAAGGTATATGGTCGATAATTGACTTGATGGATGACACTGGCAGTCCTCTGGACAATGAGCAGTTCTGTACTACACACAGATTCAAGCCTCCCATATTAGAGTTGCTAAAGTTACGAAACGCACTGCCTCGACAATTTGTATTCCTGACCAAAAATATAATGACGCACCGAACCGTACAACCACAGTTACCCCGACTATCACTCCAGGGAATCTCAATTGTGGACAGAAAGCGCGGCAACTCCTTTATTAGGAAATGTTTCACAGGAAACTTATTCCCTGGACGTCAAAAAAAAAAAAAAGGATATTTTAAATAAATTTGATGAGGAATCGATTGCCACGCTGCGAACCATGTATCTGACTCTACCCATACCCCCAAGGCAAAAGAGACCCACTTCAAAATTATGACTGACATCTACCCATCTAAGGAATTATCGAGGGTACGCTTTAATTTTGAAGATAATATTTGTACATTTTGTGAAGACAACATTGAAACCACTGACCATATATTTTTTCTCCTTCTCATTCCATCGTCACCAGTTTCCTTCTCAAAAGATGATATAACATTCTGTTTACTTATAAGCAACATAACAGATGAACTCTGTGTCAATGTTCTTTTAGGCCTGGCCAAGTTCTTCATTCACAAGAACAGAATGCAAAAATGCTCCCCAAATTTTAATGTCTTCATAAACGATTTTGAAATATAAAAAAAAAAAAAAAAAAATCCTTAAAACTTATGGAAAAATCCAAAAACTAAAAAATATAGTTACCCATGTCCGAGGTTCCTTTTTTTTTTGGTAAAAAAAAAAAAACAAAAAAAAAAAACCAACTTGATTACATGTTACATTCCCCTTGCAATTTTTTTTTTTTTTTTTTTCGTTTTAATTTCTTATTTGTCTATCTATTGATTTAATTACTTCCTTTTAATTTCTTTTTTTGTCTCGCACTGTAAATTTCTCACAAACCTGTAACACTATTAACTTCTCATTACATACAGAACAAATGTCCTGATGTCCGTTGCTTCCTCATCCCTGGTTGTTTCATTGACATTCAGTTCTACCTTGCTATGTTTATTTGTACATTTGTATATTTGGGTGTACTATTTATGTTCAATTAAAAACAGTTTGATGTCTGAGATTCCTTGTGAACCGCCAACTTAATTACATGTTATATTCCCCTCACAATTTTTTTTTTTCGTTTTTAATTTTATTTTTCTATCTATTTATTTAATTATATCCTTTTAATTTTCTTTTTTTGTCTAGCATTAAAAATTTCTCGCAAACCGTTAACACTATTAACTTCTGATTACTTACAGCACGAATGCGCTTATGCCCCCCCACCCCCCGCTTTTTCCGTACGGTGGCAGACACTGAGATCGAAAGCAAATGGGTGTCATTGAAATGCAGTAACAGGGTGATAACAGCCGTGTTCGAAGTGTGTAGGGGCTTATAGGAGAGCAGAAGCACGTCACGCAATTCACCTGAGTTCGGAGGATCGGGAGTACCAGGGCCCATAGCGGAGAAGCGGAAGAGCGGAGTTATGTGTCTCTTCTCAAAGGCGGGGAAGCTGGGGGGCAGCAGGACCCCTTAGACCGGCTAATGTGAGCCTTCTCCGGACATAGATCACCCGGACTTATGACTGGAGCTCCCGGACCTCTGGGCACACACATATGTGAATGAGTGGATGAGCTAATGTTGGTTTGGTTGTGGATACGTTTCGGCCAATGCTATCAGCACAGCTATGATTATCCCCAGAACGTTGAGAACGAGCTCCCGGAACTCCAGACATGCGTATATAAAAGAGTGGAATAAAGGTGTGTGTGTGTGTGTGTGTGTGTGTTTGTGTGTGTGTGTGTGTGTGTGTATACGTGTGGGACAGAAGTAATGTTGGGGACAGAAATTGTTATTAGCCTGCTGGCGGATGACACAACCTTAGTTTTGAAAAATGAACATCAAGTCCCAATAAGTGCTGAAAAAAACCAAAACATTCTCCAAGGCTTCAGGATTGTCATTAAACTTAAAGAAATGCAAACTTCTTGCGCTGCATGACTCGCCACTAAAGGAAATCAGCGATGTTTCTATGAAATCAGAAATAAAATACTTGAGCATTTTCCTATCCAAGGACCAAACGTTAAATCAATCCAGGAACATTGAATCTAAACTGAATCAAAGTAAAGCTTAATTCTAATATATGGCTCCAGAGAGATTTATCAATATTAGGCCGGATATATTTGACTAAAATGGATGTGTTTATCCAGATGTATATACCCAGCGTATTCCAATGCTGCTCCAAATCAACTCGTAAAATCTGTTAACCAAATCAATTTCAACTTTATCTGGAGGAACAGACCACACCATCTAAGAAAAATCACATATGGTGAAAGAAACAAGTGAAGGAGGGCTGAAAGTGATAGAGTCGGACTGCTTGAATGGGACATTGAAGGTGAACTGGTTGAAATCCTGGATCAAACCTCATCGTTCTTTCTGGTATTGTACTCCAAACTACTTATTCAACAAAGTCGGCGGCCTGAGTCTTCTGCTTATCTCTGACTTGGATATCAACAAGATTCCTGTCAAATGTTCAGAGTTCCATAAACAAATATTATTATACTGGAAAATGATATACGTACACAATTTCTCACCACACAGTATAATAGTTTGGAACAATCGATATGTACTGCATGGCAACAAACCTCTGTTTTACAAGGAATGCTTTGAGAAAGGTATATGGTCGATAATTGACTTGATGGATGACACTGGCAGTCCTCTGGACAATGAGCAGTTCTGTACTACACACAGATTCAAGCCTCCCATATTAGAGTTGCTAAAGTTACGAAACGCACTGCCTCGACAATTTGTATTCCTGACCAAAAATATAATGACGCACCGAACCGTACAACCACAGTTACCCCGACTATCACTCCAGGGAATCTCAATTGTGGACAGAAAGCGCGGCAACTCCTTTATTAGGAAATGTTTCACAGGAAACTTATTCCCTGGACGTCAAAAAAAAAAAAAAAGGATATTTTAAATAAATTTGATGAGGAATCGATTGCCACGCTGCGAACCATGTATCTGACTCTACCCATACCCCCAAGGCAAAAGAGACCCACTTCAAAATTATGACTGACATCTACCCATCTAAGGAATTATCGAGGGTACGCTTTAATTTTGAAGATAATATTTGTACATTTTGTGAAGACAACATTGAAACCACTGACCATATATTTTTTCTCCTTCTCATTCCATCGTCACCAGTTTCCTTCTCAAAAGATGATATAACATTCTGTTTACTTATAAGCAACATAACAGATGAACTCTGTGTCAATGTTCTTTTAGGCCTGGCCAAGTTCTTCATTCACAAGAACAGAATGCAAAAATGCTCCCCAAATTTTAATGTCTTCATAAACGATTTTGAAATATAAAAAAAAAAAAAAAAAAATCCTTAAAACTTATGGAAAAATCCAAAAACTAAAAAATATAGTTACCCATGTCCGAGGTTCCTTTTTTTTTTGGTAAAAAAAAAAAAACAAAAAAAAAAAACCAACTTGATTACATGTTACATTCCCCTTGCAATTTTTTTTTTTTTTTTCGTTTTAATTTCTTATTTGTCTATCTATTGATTTAATTACTTCCTTTTAATTTCTTTTTTTGTCTCGCACTGTAAATTTCTCACAAACCTGTAACACTATTAACTTCTCATTACATACAGAACAAATGTCCTGATGTCCGTTGCTTCCTCATCCCTGGTTGTTTCATTGACATTCAGTTCTACCTTGCTATGTTTATTTGTACATTTGTATATTTGGGTGTACTATTTATGTTCAATTAAAAACAGTTTGATGTCTGAGATTCCTTGTGAACCGCCAACTTAATTACATGTTATATTCCCCTCACAATTTTTTTTTTTCGTTTTTAATTTTATTTTTCTATCTATTTATTTAATTATATCCTTTTAATTTTCTTTTTTTGTCTAGCATTAAAAATTTCTCGCAAACCGTTAACACTATTAACTTCTGATTACTTACAGCACGAATGCGCTTATGCCCCCCCACCCATCCCGCTTTTTCCGTACGGTGGCAGACACTGAGATCGAAAGCAAATGGGTGTCATTGAAATGCAGTAACAGGGTGATAACAGCCGTGTTCGAAGTGTGTAGGGGCTTATAGGAGAGCAGAAGCACGTCACGCAATTCACCTGAGTTCGGAGGATCGGGAGTACCAGGGCCCATAGCGGAGAAGCGGAAGAGCGGAGTTATGTGTCTCTTCTCAAAGGCGGGGAAGCTGGGGGGCAGCAGGACCCCTTAGACCGGCTAATGTGAGCCTTCTCCGGACATAGATCACCCGGACTTATGACTGGAGCTCCCGGACCTCTGGGCACACACATATGTGAATGAGTGGATGAGCTAATGTTGGTTTGGTTGTGGATACGTTTCGGCCAATGCTATCAGCACAGCTATGATTATCCCCAGAACGTTGAGAACGAGCTCCCGGAACTCCAGACATGCGTATATAAAAGAGTGGAATTAAGGTGTGTGTGTGTGTGTGTGTGTGTGTTTGTGTGTGTGTGTGTGTGTGTGTATACGTGTGGGACAGAAGTAATGTTGGGGACAGAAATTGTTATTAGCCTGCTGGCGGATGACACAACCTTAGTTTTGAAAAATGAACATCAAGTCCCAATAAGTGCTGAAAAAAACCAAAACATTCTCCAAGGCTTCAGGATTGTCATTAAACTTAAAGAAATGCAAACTTCTTGCGCTGCATGACTCGCCACTAAAGGAAATCAGCGATGTTTCTATGAAATCAGAAATAAAATACTTGAGCATTTTCCTATCCAAGGACCAAACGTTAAATCAATCCAGGAACATTGAATCTAAACTGAATCAAAGTAAAGCTTAATTCTAATATATGGCTCCAGAGAGATTTATCAATATTAGGCCGGATATATTTGACTAAAATGGATGTGTTTATCCAGATGTATATACCCAGCGTATTCCAATGCTGCTCCAAATCAACTCGTAAAATCTGTTAACCAAATCAATTTCAACTTTATCTGGAGGAACAGACCACACCATCTAAGAAAAATCACATATGGTGAAAGAAACAAGTGAAGGAGGGCTGAAAGTGATAGAGTCGGACTGCTTGAATGGGACATTGAAGGTGAACTGGTTGAAATCCTGGATCAAACCTCATCGTTCTTTCTGGTATTGTACTCCAAACTACTTATTCAACAAAGTCGGCGGCCTGAGTCTTCTGCTTATCTCTGACTTGGATATCAACAAGATTCCTGTCAAATGTTCAGAGTTCCATAAACAAATATTATTATACTGGAAAATGATATACGTACACAATTTCTCACCACACAGTATAATAGTTTGGAACAATCGATATGTACTGCATGGCAACAAACCTCTGTTTTACAAGGAATGCTTTGAGAAAGGTATATGGTCGATAATTGACTTGATGGATGACACTGGCAGTCCTCTGGACAATGAGCAGTTCTGTACTACACACAGATTCAAGCCTCCCATATTAGAGTTGCTAAAGTTACGAAACGCACTGCCTCGACAATTTGTATTCCTGACCAAAAATATAATGACGCACCGAACCGTACAACCACAGTTACCCCGACTATCACTCCAGGGAATCTCAATTGTGGACAGAAAGCGCGGCAACTCCTTTATTAGGAAATGTTTCACAGGAAACTTATTCCCTGGACGTCAAAAAAAAAAAAAAGGATATTTTAAATAAATTTGATGAGGAATCGATTGCCACGCTGCGAACCATGTATCTGACTCTACCCATACCCCCAAGGCAAAAGAGACCCACTTCAAAATTATGACTGACATCTACCCATCTAAGGAATTATCGAGGGTACGCTTTAATTTTGAAGATAATATTTGTACATTTTGTGAAGACAACATTGAAACCACTGACCATATATTTTTTCTCCTTCTCATTCCATCGTCACCAGTTTCCTTCTCAAAAGATGATATAACATTCTGTTTACTTATAAGCAACATAACAGATGAACTCTGTGTCAATGTTCTTTTAGGCCTGGCCAAGTTCTTCATTCACAAGAACAGAATGCAAAAATGCTCCCCAAATTTTAATGTCTTCATAAACGATTTTGAAATATAAAAAAAAAAAAAAAAAAATCCTTAAAACTTATGGAAAAATCCAAAAACTAAAAAATATAGTTACCCATGTCCGAGGTTCCTTTTTTTTTTGGTAAAAAAAAAAAAACAAAAAAAAAAAACCAACTTGATTACATGTTACATTCCCCTTGCAATTTTTTTTTTTTTTTTTCGTTTTAATTTCTTATTTGTCTATCTATTGATTTAATTACTTCCTTTTAATTTCTTTTTTTGTCTCGCACTGTAAATTTCTCACAAACCTGTAACACTATTAACTTCTCATTACATACAGAACAAATGTCCTGATGTCCGTTGCTTCCTCATCCCTGGTTGTTTCATTGACATTCAGTTCTACCTTGCTATGTTTATTTGTACATTTGTATATTTGGGTGTACTATTTATGTTCAATTAAAAACAGTTTGATGTCTGAGATTCCTTGTGAACCGCCAACTTAATTACATGTTATATTCCCCTCACAATTTTTTTTTTTCGTTTTTAATTTTATTTTTCTATCTATTTATTTAATTATATCCTTTTAATTTTCTTTTTTTGTCTAGCATTAAAAATTTCTCGCAAACCGTTAACACTATTAACTTCTGATTACTTACAGCACGAATGCGCTTATGCCCCCCCACCCATCCCGCTTTTTCCGTACGGAGGCAGACACTGAGATCGAAAGCAAATGGGTGTCATTGAAATGCAGTAACAGGGTGGTAACAGCCGTGTTCGAAGTGTGTAGGGGCTTATAGTAGAGCAGAAGCACGTCACGCAATTCACCTGAGTTCGGAGGATCGGGAGTACCAGGGCCCATAGCGGAGAAGCGGAAGAGCGGAGTTATGTGTCTCTTCTCAAAGGCGGGGAAGCTGGGGGGCAGCAGGACCCCTTAGACCGGCTAATGTGAGCCTACTCCGGACAGATATCACCCGGAGTTATGACTGGAGCTCCCGGACCTCTGGGCACACACATATGTGAATGAGTGGATGAGCTAATGTTGGTTTGGTTGTGGATACGTTTCGGCCAATGCTATCAGCACAGCTATGATTATCCCCAGAACGTTGAGAACGAGCTCCCGGAACTCCAGACATGCGTATATAAAAGAGTGGAATTAAGGTGTGTGTGTGTGTGTGTGTGTGTGTGTGTGTGTGTGTGTATACGTGTGGGACAGAAGTAATGTTGGGGACAGAAATTGTTATTAGCCTGCTGGCGGATGACACAACCTTAGTTTTGAAAAATGAACATCAAGTCCCAATAAGTGCTGAAAAAAACCAAAACATTCTCCAAGGCTTCAGGATTGTCATTAAACTTAAAGAAATGCAAACTTCTTGCGCTGCATGACTCGCCACTAAAGGAAATCAGCGATGTTTCTATGAAATCAGAAATAAAATACTTGAGCATTTTCCTATCCAAGGACCAAACGTTAAATCAATCCAGGAACATTGAATCTAAACTGAATCAAAGTAAAGCTTAATTCTAATATATGGCTCCAGAGAGATTTATCAATATTAGGCCGGATATATTTGACTAAAATGGATGTGTTTATCCAGATGTATATACCCAGCGTATTCCAATGCTGCTCCAAATCAACTCGTAAAATCTGTTAACCAAATCAATTTCAACTTTATCTGGAGGAACAGACCACACCATCTAAGAAAAATCACATATGGTGAAAGAAACAAGTGAAGGAGGGCTGAAAGTGATGGAGTCGGACTGCTTGAATGGGACATTGAAGGTGAACTGGTTGAAATCCTGGATCAAACCTCATCGTTCTTTCTGGTATTGTACTCCAAACTACTTATTCAACAAAGTCGGCGGCCTGAGTCTTCTGCTTATCTCTGACTTGGATATCAACAAGATTCCTGTCAAATGTTCAGAGTTCCATAAACAAATATTATTATACTGGAAAATGATATACGTACACAATTTCTCACCACACAGTATAATAGTTTGGAACAATCGATATGTACTGCATGGCAACAAACCTCTGTTTTACAAGGAATGCTTTGAGAAAGGTATATGGTCAATAATTGACTTGATGGATGACACTGGCAGTCCTCTGGACAATGAGCAGTTCTGTACTACACACAGATTCAAGCCTCCCATATTAGAGTTGCTAAAGTTACGAAACGCACTGCCTCGACAATTTGTATTCCTGACCAAAAATATAATGACGCACCGAACCGTACAACCACAGTTACCCCGACTATCACTCCAGGGAATCTCAATTGTGGACAGAAAGCGCGGCAACTCCTTTATTAGGAAATGTTTCACAGGAAACTTATTCCCTGGACGTCAAAAAAAAAAAAAAGGATATTTTAAATAAATTTGATGAGGAATCGATTGCCACGCTGCGAACTATGTATCTGACTCTACCCATACCCCCAAGGCAAAAGAGACCCACTTCAAAATTATGACTGACATCTACCCATCTAAGGAATTATCGAGGGTACGCTTTAATTTTGAAGATAATATTTGTACATTTTGTGAAGACAACATTGAAACCACTGACCATATATTTTTTCTCCTTCTCATTCCATCGTCACCAGTTTCCTTCTCAAAAGATGATATAACATTCTGTTTACTTATAAGCAACATAACAGATGAACTCTGTGTCAATGTTCTTTTAGGCCTGGCCAAGTTCTTCATTCACAAGAACAGAATGCAAAAATGCTCCCCAAATTTTAATGTCTTCATAAACGATTTTGAAATATAAAAAAAAAAAAAAAAATCCTTAAAACTTATGGAAAAATCCGAAAACGAAAAAATATAGTTACCCATGTCCGAGGTTCCTTTTTTTTTTGGTAAAAAAAAAAACAAAAAAAAAAAAACAACTTGATTACATGTTACATTCCCCTTGCAATTTTTTTTTTTTTTTTTCGTTTTAATTTCTTATTTGTCTATCTATTGATTTAATTACTTCCTTTTAATTTCTTTTTTTGTCTCGCACTGTAAATTTCTCACAAACCTGTAACACTATTAACTTCTCATTACATACAGAACAAATGTCCTGATGTCCGTTGCTTCCTCATCCCTGGTTGTTTCATTGACATTCAGTTCTACCTTGCTATGTTTATTTGTACATTTGTATATTTGGGTGTACTATTTATGTTCAATTAAAAACAGTTTGATGTCTGAGATTCCTTGTGAACCGCCAACTTAATTACATGTTATATTCCCCTCACAATTTTTTTTTTTCGTTTTTAATTTTATTTTTCTATCTATTTATTTAATTATATCCTTTTAATTTTCTTTTTTTGTCTAGCATTAAAAATTTCTCGCAAACCGTTAACACTATTAACTTCTGATTACTTACAGCACGAATGCGCTTATGCCCCCCCACCCATCCCGCTTTTTCCGTACGGAGGCAGACACTGAGATCGAAAGCAAATGGGTGTCATTGAAATGCAGTAACAGGGTGATAACAGCCGTGTTCGAAGTGTGTAGGGGCTTATAGTAGAGCAGAAGCACGTCACGCAATTCACCTGAGTTCGGAGGATCGGGAGTACCAGGGCCCATAGCGGAGAAGCGGAAGAGCGGAGTTATGTGTCTCTTCTCAAAGGCGGGGAAGCTGGGGGGCAGCAGGACCCCTTAGACCGGCTAATGTGAGCCTACTCCGGACAGATATCACCCGGAGTTATGACTGGAGCTCCCGGACCTCTGGGCACACACATATATGAATGAGTGGATGAGCTAATGTTGGTTTGGTTGTGGATACGTTTCGGCCAATGCTATCAGCACAGCTATGATTATCCCCAGAACGTTGAGAACGAGCTCCCGGAACTCCAGACATGCGTATATAAAAGAGTGGAATTAAGGTGTGTGTGTGTGTGTGTGTGTGTGTGTGTGTGTGTGTGTATACGTGTGGGACAGAAGTAATGTTGGGGACTGAAATTGTTATTAGCCTGCTGGCAGATGACACAACCTTAGTTTTGAAAAATGAACATCAAGTCCCAATAAGTGCCGAAAACAACCAAAACATTCTCCAAGGCTTCAGGATTGTCATTAAACTTAAAGAAATGCAAACTTCTTGCGCTGCATGACTCGCCACTAAAGGAAATCAGCGATGTTTCCATGAAATCAGAAATAAAATACTTGAGCATTTTCCTATCCAAGGACCAAACGTTAAATCAATCCAGGAACATTGAATCTAAACTGAATCAAAGTAAAGCTTAATTCTAATATATGGCTCCAGAGAGATTTATCAATATTAGGCCGGATATATTTGACTAAAATGGATGTGTTTATCCAGATGTATATACCCAGCGTATTCCAATGCTGCTCCAAATCAACTCGTAAAATCTGTTAACCAAATCAATTTCAACTTTATCTGGAGGAACAGACCACACCATCTAAGAAAAATCACATATGGTGAAAGAAACAAGTGAAGGAGGGCTGAAAGTGATAGAGTCGGACTGCTTGAATGGGACATTGAAGGTGAACTGGTTGAAATCCTGGATCAAACCTCATCGTTCTTTCTGGTATTGTACTCCAAACTACTTATTCAACAAAGTCGGCGGCCTGAGTCTTCTGCTTATCTCTGACTTGGATATCAACAAGATTCCTGTCAAATGTTCAGAGTTCCATAAACAAATATTATTATACTGGAAAATGATATACGTACACAATTTCTCACCACACAGTATAATAGTTTGGAACAATCGATATGTACTGCATGGCAACAAACCTCTGTTTTACAAGGAATGCTTTGAGAAAGGTATATGGTCGATAATTGACTTGATGGATGACACTGGCAGTCCTCTGGACAATGAGCAGTTCTGTACTACACACAGATTCAAGCCTCCCATATTAGAGTTGCTAAAGTTACGAAACGCACTGCCTCGACAATTTGTATTCCTGACCAAAAATATAATGACGCACCGAACCGTACAACCACAGTTACCCTGACTATCACTCCAGGGAATCTCAATTGTGGACAGAAAGCGCGGCAACTCCTTTATTAGGAAATGTTTCACAGGAAACTTATTCCCTGGACGTCAAAAAAAAAAAAAAGGATATTTTAAATAAATTTGATGAGGAATCGATTGCCACGCTGCGAACCATGTATCTGACTCTACCCATACCCCCAAGGCAAAAGAGACCCACTTCAAAATTATGACTGACATCTACCCATCTAAGGAATTATCGAGGGTACGCTTTAATTTTGAAGATAATATTTGTACATTTTGTGAAGACAACATTGAAACCACTGACCATATATTTTTTCTCCTTCTCATTCCATCGTCACCAGTTTCCTTCTCAAAAGATGATATAACATTCTGTTTACTTATAAGCAACATAACAGATGAACTCTGTGTCAATGTTCTTTTAGGCCTGGCCAAGTTCTTCATTCACAAGAACAGAATGCAAAAATGCTCCCCAAATTTTAACGTCTTCATAAACGATTTTGAAATATAAAAAAAAAAAAAAAAAAATCCTTAAAACTTATGGAAAAATCCAAAAACTAAAAAATATAGTTACCCATGTCCGAGGTTCCTTTTTTTTTTGGTAAAAAAAAAAAAACAAAAAAAAAAAAACAACTTGATTACATGTTACATTCCCCTTGCAATTTTTTTTTTTTTTTTTCGTTTTAATTTCTTATTTGTCTATCTATTGATTTAATTACTTCCTTTTAATTTCTTTTTTTGTCTCGCACTGTAAATTTCTCACAAACCTGTAACACTATTAACTTCTCATTACATACAGAACAAATGTCCTGATGTCCGTTGCTTCCTCATCCCTGGTTGTTTCATTGACATTCAGTTCTACCTTGCTATGTTTATTTGTACATTTGTATATTTGGGTGTACTATTTATGTTCAATTAAAAACAGTTTGATGTCTGAGATTCCTTGTGAACCGCCAACTTAATTACATGTTATATTCCCCTCACAATTTTTTTTTTTCGTTTTTAATTTTATTTTTCTATCTATTTATTTAATTATATCCTTTTAATTTTCTTTTTTTGTCTAGCATTAAAAATTTCTCGCAAACCGTTAACACTATTAACTTCTGATTACTTACAGCACGAATGCGCTTATGCCCCCCCACCCCCCGCTTTTTCCGTACGGTGGCAGACACTGAGATCGAAAGCAAATGGGTGTCATTGAAATGCAGTAACAGGGTGATAACAGCCGTGTTCGAAGTGTGTAGGGGCTTATAGGAGAGCAGAAGCACGTCACGCAATTCACCTGAGTTCGGAGGATCGGGAGTACCAGGGCCCATAGCGGAGAAGCGGAAGAGCGGAGTTATGTGTCTCTTCTCAAAGGCGGGGAAGCTGGGGGGCAGCAGGACCCCTTAGACCGGCTAATGTGAGCCTTCTCCGGACATAGATCACCCGGACTTATGACTGGAGCTCCCGGACCTCTGGGCACACACATATGTGAATGAGTGGATGAGCTAATGTTGGTTTGGTTGTGGATACGTTTCGGCCAATGCTATCAGCACAGCTATGATTATCCCCAGAACGTTGAGAACGAGCTCCCGGAACTCCAGACATGCGTATATAAAAGAGTGGAATTAAGGTGTGTGTGTGTGTGTGTGTGTGTGTTTGTGTGTGTGTGTGTGTGTGTGTATACGTGTGGGACAGAAGTAATGTTGGGGACAGAAATTGTTATTAGCCTGCTGGCGGATGACACAACCTTAGTTTTGAAAAATGAACATCAAGTCCCAATAAGTGCTGAAAAAAACCAAAACATTCTCCAAGGCTTCAGGATTGTCATTAAACTTAAAGAAATGCAAACTTCTTGCGCTGCATGACTCGCCACTAAAGGAAATCAGCGATGTTTCTATGAAATCAGAAATAAAATACTTGAGCATTTTCCTATCCAAGGACCAAACGTTAAATCAATCCAGGAACATTGAATCTAAACTGAATCAAAGTAAAGCTTAATTCTAATATATGGCTCCAGAGAGATTTATCAATATTAGGCCGGATATATTTGACTAAAATGGATGTGTTTATCCAGATGTATATACCCAGCGTATTCCAATGCTGCTCCAAATCAACTCGTAAAATCTGTTAACCAAATCAATTTCAACTTTATCTGGAGGAACAGACCACACCATCTAAGAAAAATCACATATGGTGAAAGAAACAAGTGAAGGAGGGCTGAAAGTGATAGAGTCGGACTGCTTGAATGGGACATTGAAGGTGAACTGGTTGAAATCCTGGATCAAACCTCATCGTTCTTTCTGGTATTGTACTCCAAACTACTTATTCAACAAAGTCGGCGGCCTGAGTCTTCTGCTTATCTCTGACTTGGATATCAACAAGATTCCTGTCAAATGTTCAGAGTTCCATAAACAAATATTATTATACTGGAAAATGATATACGTACACAATTTCTCACCACACAGTATAATAGTTTGGAACAATCGATATGTACTGCATGGCAACAAACCTCTGTTTTACAAGGAATGCTTTGAGAAAGGTATATGGTCGATAATTGACTTGATGGATGACACTGGCAGTCCTCTGGACAATGAGCAGTTCTGTACTACACACAGATTCAAGCCTCCCATATTAGAGTTGCTAAAGTTACGAAACGCACTGCCTCGACAATTTGTATTCCTGACCAAAAATATAATGACGCACCGAACCGTACAACCACAGTTACCCCGACTATCACTCCAGGGAATCTCAATTGTGGACAGAAAGCGCGGCAACTCCTTTATTAGGAAATGTTTCACAGGAAACTTATTCCCTGGACGTCAAAAAAAAAAAAAAGGATATTTTAAATAAATTTGATGAGGAATCGATTGCCACGCTGCGAACCATGTATCTGACTCTACCCATACCCCCAAGGCAAAAGAGACCCACTTCAAAATTATGACTGACATCTACCCATCTAAGGAATTATCGAGGGTACGCTTTAATTTTGAAGATAATATTTGTACATTTTGTGAAGACAACATTGAAACCACTGACCATATATTTTTTCTCCTTCTCATTCCATCGTCACCAGTTTCCTTCTCAAAAGATGATATAACATTCTGTTTACTTATAAGCAACATAACAGATGAACTCTGTGTCAATGTTCTTTTAGGCCTGGCCAAGTTCTTCATTCACAAGAACAGAATGCAAAAATGCTCCCCAAATTTTAATTTCTTCATAAACGATTTTGAAATATAAAAAAAAAAAAAAAAAAATCCTTAAAACTTATGGAAAAATCCAAAAACTAAAAAATATAGTTACCCATGTCCGAGGTTCCTTTTTTTTTTGGTAAAAAAAAAAAAACAAAAAAAAAAAAACAACTTGATTACATGTTACATTCCCCTTGCAATTTTTTTTTTTTTCGTTTTAATTTCTTATTTGTCTATCTATTGATTTAATTACTTCCTTTTAATTTCTTTTTTTGTCTCGCACTGTAAATTTCTCACAAACCTGTAACACTATTAACTTCTCATTACATACAGAACAAATGTCCCGATGTCCGTTGCTTCCTCATCCCTGGTTGTTTCATTGACATTCAGTTCTACCTTGCTATGTTTATTTGTACATTTGTATATTTGGGTGTACTATTTATGTTCAATTAAAAACAGTTTGATGTCTGAGATTCCTTGTGAACCGCCAACTTAATTACATGTTATATTCCCCTCACAATTTTTTTTTTTCGTTTTTAATTTTATTTTTCTATCTATTTATTTAATTATATCCTTTTAATTTTCTTTTTTTGTCTAGCATTAAAAATTTCTCGCAAACCGTTAACACTATTAACTTCTGATTACTTACAGCACGAATGCGCTTATGCCCCCCCACCCCCCGCTTTTTCCGTACGGTGGCAGACACTGAGATCGAAAGCAAATGGGTGTCATTGAAATGCAGTAACAGGGTGATAACAGCCGTGTTCGAAGTGTGTAGGGGCTTATAGGAGAGCAGAAGCACGTCACGCAATTCACCTGAGTTCGGAGGATCGGGAGTACCAGGGCCCATAGCGGAGAAGCGGAAGAGCGGAGTTATGTGTCTCTTCTCAAAGGCGGGGAAGCTGGGGGGCAGCAGGACCCCTTAGACCGGCTAATGTGAGCCTTCTCCGGACATAGATCACCCGGACTTATGACTGGAGCTCCCGGACCTCTGGGCACACACATATGTGAATGAGTGGATGAGCTAATGTTGGTTTGGTTGTGGATACGTTTCGGCCAATGCTATCAGCACAGCTATGATTATCCCCAGAACGTTGAGAACGAGCTCCCGGAACTCCAGACATGCGTATATAAAAGAGTGGAATTAAGGTGTGTGTGTGTGTGTGTGTGTGTGTTTGTGTGTGTGTGTGTGTGTGTGTGTATACGTGTGGGACAGAAGTAATGTTGGGGACAGAAATTGTTATTAGCCTGCTGGCGGATGACACAACCTTAGTTTTGAAAAATGAACATCAAGTCCCAATAAGTGCTGAAAAAAACCAAAACATTCTCCAAGGCTTCAGGATTGTCATTAAACTTAAAGAAATGCAAACTTCTTGCGCTGCATGACTCGCCACTAAAGGAAATCAGCGATGTTTCTATGAAATCAGAAATAAAATACTTGAGCATTTTCCTATCCAAGGACCAAACGTTAAATCAATCCAGGAACATTGAATCTAAACTGAATCAAAGTAAAGCTTAATTCTAATATATGGCTCCAGAGAGATTTATCAATATTAGGCCGGATATATTTGACTAAAATGGATGTGTTTATCCAGATGTATATACCCAGCGTATTCCAATGCTGCTCCAAATCAACTCGTAAAATCTGTTAACCAAATCAATTTCAACTTTATCTGGAGGAACAGACCACACCATCTAAGAAAAATCACATATGGTGAAAGAAACAAGTGAAGGAGGGCTGAAAGTGATAGAGTCGGACTGCTTGAATGGGACATTGAAGGTGAACTGGTTGAAATCCTGGATCAAACCTCATCGTTCTTTCTGGTATTGTACTCCAAACTACTTATTCAACAAAGTCGGTGGCCTGAGTCTTCTGCTTATCTCTGACTTGGATATCAACAAGATTCCTGTCAAATGTTCAGAGTTCCATAAACAAATATTATTATACTGGAAAATGATATACGTACACAATTTCTCACCACACAGTATAATAGTTTGGAACAATCGATATGTACTGCATGGCAACAAACCTCTGTTTTACAAGGAATGCTTTGAGAAAGGTATATGGTCAATAATTGACTTGATGGATGACACTGGCAGTCCTCTGGACAATGAGCAGTTCTGTACTACACACAGATTCAAGCCTCCCATATTAGAGTTGCTAAAGTTACGAAACGCACTGCCTCGACAATTTGTATTCCTGACCAAAAATATAATGACGCACCGAACCGTACAACCACAGTTACCCCGACTATCACTCCAGGGAATCTCAATTGTGGACAGAAAGCGCGGCAACTCCTTTATTAGGAAATGTTTCACAGGAAACTTATTCCCTGGACGTCAAAAAAAAAAAAAAGGATATTTTAAATAAATTTGATGAGGAATCGATTGCCACGCTGCGAACTATGTATCTGACTCTACCCATACCCCCAAGGCAAAAGAGACCCACTTCAAAATTATGACTGACATCTACCCATCTAAGGAATTATCGAGGGTACGCTTTAATTTTGAAGATAATATTTGTACATTTTGTGAAGACAACATTGAAACCACTGACCATATATTTTTTCTCCTTCTCATTCCATCGTCACCAGTTTCCTTCTCAAAAGATGATATAACATTCTGTTTACTTATAAGCAACATAACAGATGAACTCTGTGTCAATGTTCTTTTAGGCCTGGCCAAGTTCTTCATTCACAAGAACAGAATGCAAAAATGCTCCCCAAATTTTAATGTCTTCATAAACGATTTTGAAATATAAAAAAAAAAAAAAAAATCCTTAAAACTTATGGAAAAATCCGAAAACAAAAAAATATAGTTACCCATGTCCGAGGTTCCTTTTTTTTTTGGTAAAAAAAAAAACAAAAAAAAAAAAACAACTTGATTACATGTTACATTCCCCTTGCAATTTTTTTTTTTTTTTTTCGTTTTAATTTCTTATTTGTCTATCTATTGATTTAATTACTTCCTTTTAATTTCTTTTTTTGTCTCGCACTGTAAATTTCTCACAAACCTGTAACACTATTAACTTCTCATTACATACAGAACAAATGTCCTGATGTCCGTTGCTTCCTCATCCCTGGTTGTTTCATTGACATTCAGTTCTACCTTGCTATGTTTATTTGTACATTTGTATATTTGGGTGTACTATTTATGTTCAATTAAAAACAGTTTGATGTCTGAGATTCCTTGTGAACCGCCAACTTAATTACATGTTATATTCCCCTCACAATTTTTTTTTTTCGTTTTTAATTTTATTTTTCTATCTATTTATTTAATTATATCCTTTTAATTTTCTTTTTTTGTCTAGCATTAAAAATTTCTCGCAAACCGTTAACACTATTAACTTCTGATTACTTACAGCACGAATGCGCTTATGCCCCCCCACCCATCCCGCTTTTTCCGTACGGAGGCAGACACTGAGATCGAAAGCAAATGGGTGTCATTGAAATGCAGTAACAGGGTGATAACAGCCGTGTTCGAAGTGTGTAGGGGCTTATAGTAGAGCAGAAGCACGTCACGCAATTCACCTGAGTTCGGAGGATCGGGAGTACCAGGGCCCATAGCGGAGAAGCGGAAGAGCGGAGTTATGTGTCTCTTCTCAAAGGCGGGGAAGCTGGGGGGCAGCAGGACCCCTTAGACCGGCTAATGTGAGCCTACTCCGGACAGATATCACCCGGAGTTATGACTGGAGCTCCCGGACCTCTGGGCACACACATATATGAATGAGTGGATGAGCTAATGTTGGTTTGGTTGTGGATACGTTTCGGCCAATGCTATCAGCACAGCTATGATTATCCCCAGAACGTTGAGAACGAGCTCCCGGAACTCCAGACATGCGTATATAAAAGAGTGGAATTAAGGTGTGTGTGTGTGTGTGTGTGTGTGTGTGTGTGTGTGTATACGTGTGGGACAGAAGTAATGTTGGGGACAGAAATTGTTATTAGCCTGCTGGCAGATGACACAACCTTAGTTTTGAAAAATGAACATCAAGTCCCAATAAGTGCTGAAAAAAACCAAAACATTCTCCAAGGCTTCAGGATTGTCATTAAACTTAAAGAAATGCAAACTTCTTGCGCTGCATGACTCGCCACTAAAGGAAATCAGCGATGTTTCTATGAAATCAGAAATAAAATACTTGAGCATTTTCCTATCCAAGGACCAAACGTTAAATCAATCCAGGAACATTGAATCTAAACTGAATCAAAGTAAAGCTTAATTCTAATATATGGCTCCAGAGAGATTTATCAATACTAGGCCGGATATATTTGACTAAAATGGATGTGTTTATCCAGATGTATATACCCAGCGTATTCCAATGCTGCTCCAAATCAACTCGTAAAATCTGTTAACCAAATCAATTTCAACTTTATCTGGAGGAACAGACCACACCATCTAAGAAAAATCACATATGGTGAAAGAAACAAGTGAAGGAGGGCTGAAAGTGATAGAGTCGGACTGCTTGAATGGGACATTGAAGGTGAACTGGTTGAAATCCTGGATCAAACCTCATCGTTCTTTCTGGTATTGTACTCCAAACTACTTATTCAACAAAGTCGGCGGCCTGAGTCTTCTGCTTATCTCTGACTTGGATATCAACAAGATTCCTGTCAAATGTTCAGAGTTCCATAAACAAATATTATTATACTGGAAAATGATATACGTACACAATTTCTCACCACACAGTATAATAGTTTGGAACAATCGATATGTACTGCATGGCAACAAACCTCTGTTTTACAAGGAATGCTTTGAGAAAGGTATATGGTCGATAATTGACTTGATGGATGACACTGGCAGTCCTCTGGACAATGAGCAGTTCTGTACTACACACAGATTCAAGCCTCCCATATTAGAGTTGCTAAAGTTACGAAACGCACTGCCTCGACAATTTGTATTCCTGACCAAAAATATAATGACGCACCGAACCGTACAACCACAGTTACCCCGACTATCACTCCAGGGAATCTCAATTGTGGACAGAAAGCGCGGCAACTCCTTTATTAGGAAATGTTTCACAGGAAACTTATTCCCTGGACGTCAAAAAAAAAAAAAAGGATATTTTAAATAAATTTGATGAGGAATCGATTGCCACGCTGCGAACTATGTATCTGACTCTACCCATACCCCCAAGGCAAAAGAGACCCACTTCAAAATTATGACTGACATCTACCCATCTAAGGAATTATCGAGGGTACGCTTTAATTTTGAAGATAATATTTGTACATTTTGTGAAGACAACATTGAAACCACTGACCATATATTTTTTCTCCTTCTCATTCCATCGTCACCAGTTTCCTTCTCAAAAGATGATATAACATTCTGTTTACTTATAAGCAACATAACAGATGAACTCTGTGTCAATGTTCTTTTAGGCCTGGCCAAGTTCTTCATTCACAAGAACATAATGCAAAAATGCTCCCCAAATTTTAATGTCTTCATAAACGATTTTGAAATATAAAAAAAAAAAAAAAAAATCCTTAAAACTTATGGAAAAATCCGAAAACAAAAAAATATAGTTACCCATGTCCGAGGTTCCTTTTTTTTTTGGTAAAAAAAAAAAA
>NW_028234083.1:22500-52500 GCF_037954325.1 Fistularia commersonii | reverse complement strand
CCTCCTCTCTCTCTGCTTCCGAACACGCACTCCTCCTCTTCTTCTTCTTCTTGTTCTTCGACCCACAGTAGCCCGATTTCCATTAGTACCCTGTAGGTCATCAGTACCAATGGCGGTCGTTGTTAACCCGGTCCGCGACCCATCCGGTATGGTATAGTTATGGTTGACTCGCATGTTTGGTTTTGGCAAACGTTTTACGCCGGATGCCCCTCCTGACGCAACCCTCTGCATTTATCCGGGCTTGGGACCGGCACAGGGAGACACTGCTCCGTGCCCCCCCCCCCCAAAGGCAGGCTTGGAGAGACACGGGCCAGTGCCGCCCTGAGGCTGCATTACCCTCTCTTTCTTACATTTATTATAAAAATATGCTTATCTTCCTTTTAGCTCATCACACATGTCTTTATGATTTTCAGTCCATGCCTCAGCCGGCCTGAAGCTCCACTGATGCGCATGTGCGGATGCCTCTATCTAGCGGACATAAAATAAAGACAATCATTCAAATGTGAATGAGTCGGCGTGATGCTCCGGGATGTGTGGAGCTCAGGGAGCTCCACGAGTGAGGGAGTTAAGTTAGGGCGGGGGTGCAAGTAGGCTCTAGGATTCCCCGAGTCGGGGCGAGCGATGGGTTTAGAGGCGTATCGCATTGAAGATAATGGCCGCATATCCTTCTTGGACTTTTCTAAAGCCTTTGACTCGGTCGAACATCCATTTATCATAGCAACGCTCGAACATTTTGGATTTGGTTAAATATTCAGGAATGTGATCCGTGGGCTCTATGAGAATATTCATAGCTGTGTCACCCTGCCAAGCGGCACCACTCCGAGCTTCCATGTTGATGTGGGAATCCCCCAAGGTTGCCCCATCTCACCCTATTTATTTATAATTGCTACCGAAATGCTAGCCGTTTATGTTGAAAAGAGCAACGATATCCAAAAGTTAGACGTGCTGGGGACTGAAATTGTTATTAGCCTGCTGGCAGATGACACAACCTTAGTTTTGAAAAATGAACATCAAGTCCCAATAAGTGCCGAAAACAACCAAAACATTCTCCAAGGCTTCAGGATTGTCATTAAACTTAAAGAAATGCAAACTTCTTGCGCTGCATGACTCGCCACTAAAGGAAATCAGCGATGTTTCCATGAAATCAGAAATAAAATACTTGAGCATTTTCCTATCCAAGGACCAAACGTTAAATCAATCCAGGAACATTGAATCTAAACTGAATCAAAGTAAAGCTTAATTCTAATATATGGCTCCAGAGAGATTTATCAATATTAGGCCGGATATATTTGACTAAAATGGATGTGTTTATCCAGATGTATATACCCAGCGTATTCCAATGCTGCTCCAAATCAACTCGTAAAATCTGTTAACCAAATCAATTTCAACTTTATCTGGAGGAACAGACCACACCATCTAAGAAAAATCACATATGGTGAAAGAAACAAGTGAAGGAGGGCTGAAAGTGATAGAGTCGGACTGCTTGAATGGGACATTGAAGGTGAACTGGTTGAAATCCTGGATCAAACCTCATCGTTCTTTCTGGTATTGTACTCCAAACTACTTATTCAACAAAGTCGGCGGCCTGAGTCTTCTGCTTATCTCTGACTTGGATATCAACAAGATTCCTGTCAAATGTTCAGAGTTCCATAAACAAATATTATTATACTGGAAAATGATATACGTACACAATTTCTCACCACACAGTATAATAGTTTGGAACAATCGATATGTACTGCATGGCAACAAACCTCTTTTTTACAAGGAATGCTTTGAGAAAGGTATATGGTCGATAATTGACTTGATGGATGACACTGGCAGTCCTCTGGACAATGAGCAGTTCTGTACTACACACAGATTCAAGCCTCCCATATTAGAGTTGCTAAAGTTACGAAACGCACTGCCTCGACAATTTGTATTCCTGACCAAAAATATAATGACGCACCGAACCGTACAACCACAGTTACCCCGACTATCACTCCAGGGAATCTCAATTGTGGACAGAAAGCGCGGCAACTCCTTTATTAGGAAATGTTTCACAGGAAACTTATTCCCTGGACGTCAAAAAAAAAAAAAAGGATATTTTAAATAAATTTGATGAGGAATCGATTGCCACGCTGCGAACCATGTATCTGACTCTACCCATACCCCCAAGGCAAAAGAGACCCACTTCAAAATTATGACTGACATCTACCCATCTAAGGAATTATCGAGGGTACGCTTTAATTTTGAAGATAATATTTGTACATTTTGTGAAGACAACATTGAAACCACTGACCATATATTTTTTCTCCTTCTCATTCCATCGTCACCAGTTTCCTTCTCAAAAGATGATATAACATTCTGTTTACTTATAAGCAACATAACAGATGAACTCTGTGTCAATGTTCTTTTAGGCCTGGCCAAGTTCTTCATTCACAAGAACAGAATGCAAAAATGCTCCCCAAATTTTAATGTCTTCATAAACGATTTTGAAATATAAAAAAAAAAAAAAAAAAATCCTTAAAACTTATGGAAAAATCCAAAAACTAAAAAATATAGTTACCCATGTCCGAGGTTCCTTTTTTTTTTGGTAAAAAAAAAAAAACAAAAAAAAAAAACCAACTTGATTACATGTTACATTCCCCTTGCAATTTTTTTTTTTTTTTTTCGTTTTAATTTCTTATTTGTCTATCTATTGATTTAATTACTTCCTTTTAATTTCTTTTTTTGTCTCGCACTGTAAATTTCTCACAAACCTGTAACACTATTAACTTCTCATTACATACAGAACAAATGTCCTGATGTCCGTTGCTTCCTCATCCCTGGTTGTTTCATTGACATTCAGTTCTACCTTGCTATGTTTATTTGTACATTTGTATATTTGGGTGTACTATTTATGTTCAATTAAAAACAGTTTGATGTCTGAGATTCCTTGTGAACCGCCAACTTAATTACATGTTATATTCCCCTCACAATTTTTTTTTTTCGTTTTTAATTTTATTTTTCTATCTATTTATTTAATTATATCCTTTTAATTTTCTTTTTTTGTCTAGCATTAAAAATTTCTCGCAAACCGTTAACACTATTAACTTCTGATTACTTACAGCACGAATGCGCTTATGCCCCCCCACCCATCCCGCTTTTTCCGTACGGTGGCAGACACTGAGATCGAAAGCAAATGGGTGTCATTGAAATGCAGTAACAGGGTGATAACAGCCGTGTTCGAAGTGTGTAGGGGCTTATAGGAGAGCAGAAGCACGTCACGCAATTCACCTGAGTTCGGAGGATCGGGAGTACCAGGGCCCATAGCGGAGAAGCGGAAGAGCGGAGTTATGTGTCTCTTCTCAAAGGCGGGGAAGCTGGGGGGCAGCAGGACCCCTTAGACCGGCTAATGTGAGCCTTCTCCGGACATAGATCACCCGGACTTATGACTGGAGCTCCCGGACCTCTGGGCACACACATATGTGAATGAGTGGATGAGCTAATGTTGGTTTGGTTGTGGATACGTTTCGGCCAATGCTATCAGCACAGCTATGATTATCCCCAGAACGTTGAGAACGAGCTCCCGGAACTCCAGACATGCGTATATAAAAGAGTGGAATTAAGGTGTGTGTGTGTGTGTGTGTGTGTGTTTGTGTGTGTGTGTGTGTGTGTGTATACGTGTGGGACAGAAGTAATGTTGGGGACAGAAATTGTTATTAGCCTGCTGGCGGATGACACAACCTTAGTTTTGAAAAATGAACATCAAGTCCCAATAAGTGCTGAAAAAAACCAAAACATTCTCCAAGGCTTCAGGATTGTCATTAAACTTAAAGAAATGCAAACTTCTTGCGCTGCATGACTCGCCACTAAAGGAAATCAGCGATGTTTCTATGAAATCAGAAATAAAATACTTGAGCATTTTCCTATCCAAGGACCAAACGTTAAATCAATCCAGGAACATTGAATCTAAACTGAATCAAAGTAAAGCTTAATTCTAATATATGGCTCCAGAGAGATTTATCAATATTAGGCCGGATATATTTGACTAAAATGGATGTGTTTATCCAGATGTATATACCCAGCGTATTCCAATGCTGCTCCAAATCAACTCGTAAAATCTGTTAACCAAATCAATTTCAACTTTATCTGGAGGAACAGACCACACCATCTAAGAAAAATCACATATGGTGAAAGAAACAAGTGAAGGAGGGCTGAAAGTGATAGAGTCGGACTGCTTGAATGGGACATTGAAGGTGAACTGGTTGAAATCCTGGATCAAACCTCATCGTTCTTTCTGGTATTGTACTCCAAACTACTTATTCAACAAAGTCGGCGGCCTGAGTCTTCTGCTTATCTCTGACTTGGATATCAACAAGATTCCTGTCAAATGTTCAGAGTTCCATAAACAAATATTATTATACTGGAAAATGATATACGTACACAATTTCTCACCACACAGTATAATAGTTTGGAACAATCGATATGTACTGCATGGCAACAAACCTCTGTTTTACAAGGAATGCTTTGAGAAAGGTATATGGTCGATAATTGACTTGATGGATGACACTGGCAGTCCTCTGGACAATGAGCAGTTCTGTACTACACACAGATTCAAGCCTCCCATATTAGAGTTGCTAAAGTTACGAAACGCACTGCCTCGACAATTTGTATTCCTGACCAAAAATATAATGACGCACCGAACCGTACAACCACAGTTACCCCGACTATCACTCCAGGGAATCTCAATTGTGGACAGAAAGCGCGGCAACTCCTTTATTAGGAAATGTTTCACAGGAAACTTATTCCCTGGACGTCAAAAAAAAAAAAAAGGATATTTTAAATAAATTTGATGAGGAATCGATTGCCACGCTGCGAACCATGTATCTGACTCTACCCATACCCCCAAGGCAAAAGAGACCCACTTCAAAATTATGACTGACATCTACCCATCTAAGGAATTATCGAGGGTACGCTTTAATTTTGAAGATAATATTTGTACATTTTGTGAAGACAACATTGAAACCACTGACCATATATTTTTTCTCCTTCTCATTCCATCGTCACCAGTTTCCTTCTCAAAAGATGATATAACATTCTGTTTACTTATAAGCAACATAACAGATGAACTCTGTGTCAATGTTCTTTTAGGCCTGGCCAAGTTCTTCATTCACAAGAACAGAATGCAAAAATGCTCCCCAAATTTTAATGTCTTCATAAACGATTTTGAAATATAAAAAAAAAAAAAAAAAAATCCTTAAAACTTATGGAAAAATCCAAAAACTAAAAAATATAGTTACCCATGTCCGAGGTTCCTTTTTTTTTTGGTAAAAAAAAAAACAAAAAAAAAAAAACAACTTGATTACATGTTACATTCCCCTTGCAATTTTTTTTTTTTTTTTTCGTTTTAATTTCTTATTTGTCTATCTATTGATTTAATTACTTCCTTTTAATTTCTTTTTTTGTCTCGCACTGTAAATTTCTCACAAACCTGTAACACTATTAACTTCTCATTACATACAGAACAAATGTCCTGATGTCCGTTGCTTCCTCATCCCTGGTTGTTTCATTGACATTCAGTTCTACCTTGCTATGTTTATTTGTACATTTGTATATTTGGGTGTACTATTTATGTTCAATTAAAAACAGTTTGATGTCTGAGATTCCTTGTGAACCGCCAACTTAATTACATGTTATATTCCCCTCACAATTTTTTTTTTTCGTTTTTAATTTTATTTTTCTATCTATTTATTTAATTATATCCTTTTAATTTTCTTTTTTTGTCTAGCATTAAAAATTTCTCGCAAACCGTTAACACTATTAACTTCTGATTACTTACAGCACGAATGCGCTTATGCCCCCCCACCCCCCGCTTTTTCCGTACGGTGGCAGACACTGAGATCGAAAGCAAATGGGTGTCATTGAAATGCAGTAACAGGGTGATAACAGCCGTGTTCGAAGTGTGTAGGGGCTTATAGGAGAGCAGAAGCACGTCACGCAATTCACCTGAGTTCGGAGGATCGGGAGTACCAGGGCCCATAGCGGAGAAGCGGAAGAGCGGAGTTATGTGTCTCTTCTCAAAGGCGGGGAAGCTGGGGGGCAGCAGGACCCCTTAGACCGGCTAATGTGAGCCTTCTCCGGACATAGATCACCCGGACTTATGACTGGAGCTCCCGGACCTCTGGGCACACACATATGTGAATGAGTGGATGAGCTAATGTTGGTTTGGTTGTGGATACGTTTCGGCCAATGCTATCAGCACAGCTATGATTATCCCCAGAACGTTGAGAACGAGCTCCCGGAACTCCAGACATGCGTATATAAAAGAGTGGAATTAAGGTGTGTGTGTGTGTGTGTGTGTGTGTTTGTGTGTGTGTGTGTGTGTGTGTATACGTGTGGGACAGAAGTAATGGCCGGGACAGAAATTGTTATTAGCCTGCTGGCGGATGACACAACCTTAGTTTTGAAAAATGAACATCAAGTCCCAATAAGTGCTGAAAAAAACCAAAACATTCTCCAAGGCTTCAGGATTGTCATTAAACTTAAAGAAATGCAAACTTCTTGCGCTGCATGACTCGCCACTAAAGGAAATCAGCGATGTTTCTATGAAATCAGAAATAAAATACTTGAGCATTTTCCTATCCAAGGACCAAACGTTAAATCAATCCAGGAACATTGAATCTAAACTGAATCAAAGTAAAGCTTAATTCTAATATATGGCTCCAGAGAGATTTATCAATATTAGGCCGGATATATTTGACTAAAATGGATGTGTTTATCCAGATGTATATACCCAGCGTATTCCAATGCTGCTCCAAATCAACTCGTAAAATCTGTTAACCAAATCAATTTCAACTTTATCTGGAGGAACAGACCACACCATCTAAGAAAAATCACATATGGTGAAAGAAACAAGTGAAGGAGGGCTGAAAGTGATAGAGTCGGACTGCTTGAATGGGACATTGAAGGTGAACTGGTTGAAATCCTGGATCAAACCTCATCGTTCTTTCTGGTATTGTACTCCAAACTACTTATTCAACAAAGTCGGCGGCCTGAGTCTTCTGCTTATCTCTGACTTGGATATCAACAAGATTCCTGTCAAATGTTCAGAGTTCCATAAACAAATATTATTATACTGGAAAATGATATACGTACACAATTTCTCACCACACAGTATAATAGTTTGGAACAATCGATATGTACTGCATGGCAACAATCCTCTGTTTTACAAGGAATGCTTTGAGAAAGGTATATGGTCAATAATTGACTTGATGGATGACACTGGCAGTCCTCTGGACAATGAGCAGTTCTGTACTACACACAGATTCAAGCCTCCCATATTAGAGTTGCTAAAGTTACGAAACGCACTGCCTCGACAATTTGTATTCCTGACCAAAAATATAATGACGCACCGAACCGTACAACCACAGTTACCCCGACTATCACTCCAGGGAATCTCAATTGTGGACAGAAAGCGCGGCAACTCCTTTATTAGGAAATGTTTCACAGGAAACTTATTCCCTGGACGTCAAAAAAAAAAAAAAGGATATTTTAAATAAATTTGATGAGGAATCGATTGCCACGCTGCGAACTATGTATCTGACTCTACCCATACCCCCGAGGCAAAAGAGACCCACTTCAAAATTATGACTGACATCTACCCATCTAAGGAATTATCGAGGGTACGCTTTAATTTTGAAGATAATATTTGTACATTTTGTGAAGACAACATTGAAACCACTGACCATATATTTTTTCTCCTTCTCATTCCATCGTCACCAGTTTCCTTCTCAAAAGATGATATAACATTCTGTTTACTTATAAGCAACATAACAGATGAACTCTGTGTCAATGTTCTTTTAGGCCTGGCCAAGTTCTTCATTCACAAGAACAGAATGCAAAAATGCTCCCCAAATTTTAATGTCTTCATAAACGATTTTGAAATATAAAAAAAAAAAAAAAAATCCTTAAAACTTATGGAAAAATCCGAAAACAAAAAAAATATAGTTACCCATGTCCGAGGTTCCTTTTTTTTTTGGTAAAAAAAAAAACAAAAAAAAAAAAACAACTTGATTACATGTTACATTCCCCTTGCAATTTTTTTTTTTTTTTTTCGTTTTAATTTCTTATTTGTCTATCTATTGATTTAATTACTTCCTTTTAATTTCTTTTTTTGTCTCGCACTGTAAATTTCTCACAAACCTGTAACACTATTAACTTCTCATTACATACAGAACAAATGTCCTGATGTCCGTTGCTTCCTCATCCCTGGTTGTTTCATTGACATTCAGTTCTACCTTGCTATGTTTATTTGTACATTTGTATATTTGGGTGTACTATTTATGTTCAATTAAAAACAGTTTGATGTCTGAGATTCCTTGTGAACCGCCAACTTAATTACATGTTATATTCCCCTCACAATTTTTTTTTTTCGTTTTTAATTTTATTTTTCTATCTATTTATTTAATTATATCCTTTTAATTTTCTTTTTTTGTCTAGCATTAAAAATTTCTCGCAAACCGTTAACACTATTAACTTCTGATTACTTACAGCACGAATGCGCTTATGCCCCCCCACCCATCCCGCTTTTTCCGTACGGAGGCAGACACTGAGATCGAAAGCAAATGGGTGTCATTGAAATGCAGTAACAGGGTGATAACAGCCGTGTTCGAAGTGTGTAGGGGCTTATAGTAGAGCAGAAGCACGTCACGCAATTCACCTGAGTTCGGAGGATCGGGAGTACCAGGGCCCATAGCGGAGAAGCGGAAGAGCGGAGTTATGTGTCTCTTCTCAAAGGCGGGGAAGCTGGGGGGCAGCAGGACCCCTTAGACCGGCTAATGTGAGCCTACTCCGGACAGATATCACCCGGAGTTATGACTGGAGCTCCCGGACCTCTGGGCACACACATATATGAATGAGTGGATGAGCTAATGTTGGTTTGGTTGTGGATACGTTTCGGCCAATGCTATCAGCACAGCTATGATTATCCCCAGAACGTTGAGAACGAGCTCCCGGAACTCCAGACATGCGTATATAAAAGAGTGGAATTAAGGTGTGTGTGTGTGTGTGTGTGTGTGTGTGTGTGTGTGTATACGTGTGGGACAGAAGTAATGTTGGGGACAGAAATTGTTATTAGCCTGCTGGCAGATGACACAACCTTAGTTTTGAAAAATGAACATCAAGTCCCAATAAGTGCTGAAAAAAACCAAAACATTCTCCAAGGCTTCAGGATTGTCATTAAACTTAAAGAAATGCAAACTTCTTGCGCTGCATGACTCGCCACTAAAGGAAATCAGCGATGTTTCTATGAAATCAGAAATAAAATACTTGAGCATTTTCCTATCCAAGGACCAAACGTTAAATCAATCCAGGAACATTGAATCTAAACTGAATCAAAGTAAAGCTTAATTCTAATATATGGCTCCAGAGAGATTTATCAATATTAGGCCGGATATATTTGACTAAAATGGATGTGTTTATCCAGATGTATATACCCAGCGTATTCCAATGCTGCTCCAAATCAACTCGTAAAATCTGTTAACCAAATCAATTTCAACTTTATCTGGAGGAACAGACCACACCATCTAAGAAAAATCACATATGGTGAAAGAAACAAGTGAAGGAGGGCTGAAAGTGATAGAGTCGGACTGCTTGAATGGGACATTGAAGGTGAACTGGTTGAAATCCTGGATCAAACCTCATCGTTCTTTCTGGTATTGTACTCCAAACTACTTATTCAACAAAGTCGGCGGCCTGAGTCTTCTGCTTATCTCTGACTTGGATATCAACAAGATTCCTGTCAAATGTTCAGAGTTCCATAAACAAATATTATTATACTGGAAAATGATATACGTACACAATTTCTCACCACACAGTATAATAGTTTGGAACAATCGATATGTACTGCATGGCAACAAACCTCTGTTTTACAAGGAATGCTTTGAGAAAGGTATATGGTCGATAATTGACTTGATGGATGACACTGGCAGTCCTCTGGACAATGAGCAGTTCTGTACTACACACAGATTCAAGCCTCCCATATTAGAGTTGCTAAAGTTACGAAACGCACTGCCTCGACAATTTGTATTCCTGACCAAAAATATAATGACGCACCGAACCGTACAACCACAGTTACCCCGACTATCACTCCAGGGAATCTCAATTGTGGACAGAAAGCGCGGCAACTCCTTTATTAGGAAATGTTTCACAGGAAACTTATTCCCTGGACGTCAAAAAAAAAAAAAAGGATATTTTAAATAAATTTGATGAGGAATCGATTGCCACGCTGCGAACCATGTATCTGACTCTACCCATACCCCCAAGGCAAAAGAGACCCACTTCAAAATTATGACTGACATCTACCCATCTAAGGAATTATCGAGGGTACGCTTTAATTTTGAAGATAATATTTGTACATTTTGTGAAGACAACATTGAAACCACTGACCATATATTTTTTCTCCTTCTCATTCCATCGTCACCAGTTTCCTTCTCAAAAGATGATATAACATTCTGTTTACTTATAAGCAACATAACAGATGAACTCTGTGTCAATGTTCTTTTAGGCCTGGCCAAGTTCTTCATTCACAAGAACAGAATGCAAAAATGCTCCCCAAATTTTAATGTCTTCATAAACGATTTTGAAATATAAAAAAAAAAAAAAAAAAATCCTTAAAACTTATGGAAAAATCCAAAAACTAAAAAATATAGTTACCCATGTCCGAGGTTCCTTTTTTTTTTGGTAAAAAAAAAAAAACAAAAAAAAAAAACCAACTTGATTACATGTTACATTCCCCTTGCAATTTTTTTTTTTTTTTTTCGTTTTAATTTCTTATTTGTCTATCTATTGATTTAATTACTTCCTTTTAATTTCTTTTTTTGTCTCGCACTGTAAATTTCTCACAAACCTGTAACACTATTAACTTCTCATTACATACAGAACAAATGTCCTGATGTCCGTTGCTTCCTCATCCCTGGTTGTTTCATTGACATTCAGTTCTACCTTGCTATGTTTATTTGTACATTTGTATATTTGGGTGTACTATTTATGTTCAATTAAAAACAGTTTGATGTCTGAGATTCCTTGTGAACCGCCAACTTAATTACATGTTATATTCCCCTCACAATTTTTTTTTTTCGTTTTTAATTTTATTTTTCTATCTATTTATTTAATTATATCCTTTTAATTTTCTTTTTTTGTCTAGCATTAAAAATTTCTCGCAAACCGTTAACACTATTAACTTCTGATTACTTACAGCACGAATGCGCTTATGCCCCCCCACCCATCCCGCTTTTTCCGTACGGAGGCAGACACTGAGATCGAAAGCAAATGGGTGTCATTGAAATGCAGTAACAGGGTGATAACAGCGGTGTTCGAAGTGTGTAGGGGCTTATAGTAGAGCAGAAGCACGTCACGCAATTCACCTGAGTTCGGAGGATCGGGAGTACCAGGGCCCATAGCGGAGAAGCGGAAGAGCGGAGTTATGTGTCTCTTCTCAAAGGCGGGGAAGCTGGGGGGCAGCAGGACCCCTTAGACCGGCTAATGTGAGCCTACTCCGGACAGATATCACCCGGACTTATGACTGGAGCTCCCGGACCTCTGGGCACACACATATGTGAATGAGTGGATGAGCTAATGTTGGTTTGGTTGTGGATACGTTTCGGCCAATGCTATCAGCACAGCTATGATTATCCCCAGAACGTTGAGAACGAGCTCCCGGAACTCCAGACATGCGTATATAAAAGAGTGGAATTAAGGTGTGTGTGTGTGTGTGTGTGTGTGTGTGTGTGTGTGTATACGTGTGGGACAGAAGTAATGTTGGGGACAGAAATTGTTATTAGCCTGCTGGCAGATGACACAACCTTAGTTTTGAAAAATGAACATCAAGTCCCAATAAGTGCTGAAAAAAACCAAAACATTCTCCAAGGCTTCAGGATTGTCATTAAACTTAAAGAAATGCAAACTTCTTGCGCTGCATGACTCGCCACTAAAGGAAATCAGCGATGTTTCTATGAAATCAGAAATAAAATACTTGAGCATTTTCCTATCCAAGGACCAAACGTTAAATCAATCCAGGAACATTGAATCTAAACTGAATCAAAGTAAAGCTTAATTCTAATATATGGCTCCAGAGAGATTTATCAATATTAGGCCGGATATATTTGACTAAAATGGATGTGTTTATCCAGATGTATATACCCAGCGTATTCCAATGCTGCTCCAAATCAACTCGTAAAATCTGTTAACCAAATCAATTTCAACTTTATCTGGAGGAACAGACCACACCATCTAAGAAAAATCACATATGGTGAAAGAAACAAGTGAAGGAGGGCTGAAAGTGATAGAGTCGGACTGCTTGAATGGGACATTGAAGGTGAACTGGTTGAAATCCTGGATCAAACCTCATCGTTCTTTCTGGTATTGTACTCCAAACTACTTATTCAACAAAGTCGGCGGCCTGAGTCTTCTGCTTATCTCTGACTTGGATATCAACAAGATTCCTGTCAAATGTTCAGAGTTCCATAAACAAATATTATTATACTGGAAAATGATATACGTACACAATTTCTCACCACACAGTATAATAGTTTGGAACAATCGATATGTACTGCATGGCAACAAACCTCTGTTTTACAAGGAATGCTTTGAGAAAGGTATATGGTCGATAATTGACTTGATGGATGACACTGGCAGTCCTCTGGACAATGAGCAGTTCTGTACTACACACAGATTCAAGCCTCCCATATTAGAGTTGCTAAAGTTACGAAACGCACTGCCTCGACAATTTGTATTCCTGACCAAAAATATAATGACGCACCGAACCGTACAACCACAGTTACCCCGACTATCACTCCAGGGAATCTCAATTGTGGACAGAAAGCGCGGCAACTCCTTTATTAGGAAATGTTTCACAGGAAACTTATTCCCTGGACGTCAAAAAAAAAAAAAAGGATATTTTAAATAAATTTGATGAGGAATCGATTGCCACGCTGCGAACTATGTATCTGACTCTACCCATACCCCCAAGGCAAAAGAGACCCACTTCAAAATTATGACTGACATCTACCCATCTAAGGAATTATCGAGGGTACGCTTTAATTTTGAAGATAATATTTGTACATTTTGTGAAGACAACATTGAAACCACTGACCATATATTTTTTCTCCTTCTCATTCCATCGTCACCAGTTTCCTTCTCAAAAGATGATATAACATTCTGTTTACTTATAAGCAACATAACAGATGAACTCTGTGTCAATGTTCTTTTAGGCCTGGCCAAGTTCTTCATTCACAAGAACAGAATGCAAAAATGCTCCCCAAATTTTAATGTCTTCATAAACGATTTTGAAATATAAAAAAAAAAAAAAAAAATCCTTAAAACTTATGGAAAAATCCAAAAACTAAAAAATATAGTTACCCATGTCCGAGGTTCCTTTTTTTTTTGGTAAAAAAAAAAAACAAAACAAAAAAAACAACTTGATTACATGTTACATTCCCCTTGCAATTTTTTTTTTTTTTTTTCGTTTTAATTTCTTATTTGTCTATCTATTGATTTAATTACTTCCTTTTAATTTCTTTTTTTGTCTCGCACTGTAAATTTCTCACAAACCTGTAACACTATTAACTTCTCATTACATACAGAACAAATGTCCTGATGTCCGTTGCTTCCTCATCCCTGGTTGTTTCATTGACATTCAGTTCTACCTTGCTATGTTTATTTGTACATTTGTATATTTGGGTGTACTATTTATGTTCAATTAAAAACAGTTTGATGTCTGAGATTCCTTGTGAACCGCCAACTTAATTACATGTTATATTCCCCTCACAATTTTTTTTTTTCGTTTTTAATTTTATTTTTCTATCTATTTATTTAATTATATCCTTCTAATTTTCTTTTTTTGTCTAGCATTAAAAATTTCTCGCAAACCGTTAACACTATTAACTTCTGATTACTTACACCACGAATGCGCTTATGCCCCCCCACCCATCCCGCTTTTTCCGTACGGAGGCAGACACTGAGATCGAAAGCAAATGGGTGTCATTGAAATGCAGTAACAGGGTGATAACAGCCGTGTTCGAAGTGTGTAGGGGCTTATAGGAGAGCAGAAGCACGTCACGCAATTCACCTGAGTTCGGAGGATCGGGAGTACCAGGGCCCATAGCGGAGAAGCGGAAGAGCGGAGTTATGTGTCTCTTCTCAAAGGCGGGGAAACTGGGGGGCAGCAGGACCCCTTAGACCGGCTAATGTGAGTCTTCTCCGGACATAGATCACCCGGACTTATGACTGGAGCTCCCGGACCTCTGGGCACACACATATGTGAATGAGTGGATGAGCTAATGTTGGTTTGGTTGTGGATACGTTTCGGCCAATGCTATCAGCACAGCTATGATTATCCCCAGAACGTTGAGAACGAGCTCCCGGAACTCCAGACATGCGTATATAAAAGAGTGGAATTAAGGTGTGTGTGTGTGTGTGTGTGTGTGTGTGTGTGTGTGTGTGTGTGTGTGTATACGTGTGGGACAGAAGTAATGTTGGGGACAGAAATTGTTATTAGCCTGCTGGCAGATGACACAACCTTAGTTTTGAAAAATGAACATCAAGTCCCAATAAGTGCTGAAAAAAACCAAAACATTCTCCAAGGCTTCAGGATTGTCATTAAACTTAAAGAAATGCAAACTTCTTGCGCTGCATGACTCGCCACTAAAGGAAATCAGCGATGTTTCTATGAAATCAGAAATAAAATACTTGAGCATTTTCCTATCCAAGGACCAAACGTTAAATCAATCCAGGAACATTGAATCTAAACTGAATCAAAGTAAAGCTTAATTCTAATATATGGCTCCAGAGAGATTTATCAATATTAGGCCGGATATATTTGACTAAAATGGATGTGTTTATCCAGATGTATATACCCAGCGTATTCCAATGCTGCTCCAAATCAACTCGTAAAATCTGTTAACCAAATCAATTTCAACTTTATCTGGAGGAACAGACCACACCATCTAAGAAAAATCACATATGGTGAAAGAAACAAGTGAAGGAGGGCTGAAAGTGATAGAGTTGGACTGCTTGAATGGGACATTGAAGGTGAACTGGTTGAAATCCTGGATCAAACCTCATCGTTCTTTCTGGTATTGTACTCCAAACTACTTATTCAACAAAGTCGGCGGCCTGAGTCTTCTGCTTATCTCTGACTTGGATATCAACAAGATTCCTGTCAAATGTTCAGAGTTCCATAAACAAATATTATTATACTGGAAAATGATATACGTACACAATTTCTCACCACACAGTATAATAGTTTGGAACAATCGATATGTACTGCATGGCAACAAACCTCTGTTTTACAAGGAATGCTTTGAGAAAGGTATATGGTCAATAATTGACTTGATGGATGACACTGGCAGTCCTCTGGACAATGAGCAGTTCTGTACTACACACAGATTCAAGCCTCCCATATTAGAGTTGCTAAAGTTACGAAACGCACTGCCTCGACAATTTGTATTCCTGACCAAAAATATAATGACGCACCGAACCGTACAACCACAGTTACCCCGACTATCACTCCAGGGAATCTCAATTGTGGACAGAAAGCGCAGCAACTCCTTTATTAGGAAATGTTTCACAGGAAACTTATTCCCTGGACGTCAAAAAAAAAAAAAAGGATATTTTAAATAAATTTGATGAGGAATCGATTGCCACGCTGCGAACTATGTATCTGACTCTACCCATACCCCCAAGGCAAAAGAGACCCACTTCAAAATTATGACTGACATCTACCCATCTAAGGAATTATCGAGGGTACGCTTTAATTTTGAAGATAATATTTGTACATTTTGTGAAGACAACATTGAAACCACTGACCATATATTTTTTCTCCTTCTCATTCCATCGTCACCAGTTTCCTTCTCAAAAGATGATATAACATTCTGTTTACTTATAAGCAACATAACAGATGAACTCTGTGTCAATGTTCTTTTAGGCCTGGCCAAGTTCTTCATTCACAAGAACAGAATGCAAAAATGCTCCCCAAATTTTAATGTCTTCATAAACGATTTTGAAATATAAAAAAAAAAAAAAAAATCCTTAAAACTTATGGAAAAATCCGAAAACAAAAAAATATAGTTACCCATGTCCGAGGTTCCTTTTTTTTTTGGTAAAAAAAAAAACAAAAAAAAAAAAACAACTTGATTACATGTTACATTCCCCTTGCAATTTTTTTTTTTTTTTTTCGTTTTAATTTCTTATTTGTCTATCTATTGATTTAATTACTTCCTTTTAATTTCTTTTTTTGTCTCGCACTGTAAATTTCTCACAAACCTGTAACACTATTAACTTCTCATTACATACAGAACAAATGTCCTGATGTCCGTTGCTTCCTCATCCCTGGTTGTTTCATTGACATTCAGTTCTACCTTGCTATGTTTATTTGTACATTTGTATATTTGGGTGTACTATTTATGTTCAATTAAAAACAGTTTGATGTCTGAGATTCCTTGTGAACCGCCAACTTAATTACATGTTATATTCCCCTCACAATTTTTTTTTTTCGTTTTTAATTTTATTTTTCTATCTATTTATTTAATTATATCCTTTTAATTTTCTTTTTTTGTCTAGCATTAAAAATTTCTCGCAAACCGTTAACACTATTAACTTCTGATTACTTACAGCACGAATGCGCTTATGCCCCCCCACCCATCCCGCTTTTTCCGTACGGAGGCAGACACTGAGATCGAAAGCAAATGGGTGTCATTGAAATGCAGTAACAGGGTGATAACAGCCGTGTTCGAAGTGTGTAGGGGCTTATAGGAGAGCAGAAGCACGTCACGCAATTCACCTGAGTTCGGAGGATCGGGAGTACCAGGGCCCATAGCGGAGAAGCGGAAGAGCGGAGTTATGTGTCTCTTCTCAAAGGCGGGGAAGCTGGGGGGCAGCAGGACCCCTTAGACCGGCTAAGGTGAGCCTACTCCGGACAGAGATCACCCGGAGTTATGACTGGAGCTCCCGGACCTCTGGGCACACACATATGTGAATGAGTGGATGAGCTAATGTTGGTTTGGTTGTGGATACGTTTCGGCCAATGCTATCAGCACAGCTATGATTATCCCCAGAACGTTGAGAACGAGCTCCCGGAACTCCAGACATGCGTATATAAAAGAGTGGAATTAAGGTGTGTGTGTGTGTGTGTGTGTGTGTTTGTGTGTGTGTGTGTGTGTGTGTATACGTGTGGGACAGAAGTAATGTTGGGGACAGAAATTGTTATTAGCCTGCTGGCGGATGACACAACCTTAGTTTTGAAAAATGAACATCAAGTCCCAATAAGTGCTGAAAAAAACCAAAACATTCTCCAAGGCTTCAGGATTGTCATTAAACTTAAAGAAATGCAAACTTCTTGCGCTGCATGACTCGCCACTAAAGGAAATCAGCGATGTTTCTATGAAATCAGAAATAAAATACTTGAGCATTTTCCTATCCAAGGACCAAACGTTAAATCAATCCAGGAACATTGAATCTAAACTGAATCAAAGTAAAGCTTAATTCTAATATATGGCTCCAGAGAGATTTATCAATATTAGGCCGGATATATTTGACTAAAATGGATGTGTTTATCCAGATGTATATACCCAGCGTATTCCAATGCTGCTCCAAATCAACTCGTAAAATCTGTTAACCAAATCAATTTCAACTTTATCTGGAGGAACAGACCACACCATCTAAGAAAAATCACATATGGTGAAAGAAACAAGTGAAGGAGGGCTGAAAGTGATAGAGTCGGACTGCTTGAATGGGACATTGAAGGTGAACTGGTTGAAATCCTGGATCAAACCTCATCGTTCTTTCTGGTATTGTACTCCAAACTACTTATTCAACAAAGTCGGCGGCCTGAGTCTTCTGCTTATCTCTGACTTGGATATCAACAAGATTCCTGTCAAATGTTCAGAGTTCCATAAACAAATATTATTATACTGGAAAATGATATACGTACACAATTTCTCACCACACAGTATAATAGTTTGGAACAATCGATATGTACTGCATGGCAACAAACCTCTGTTTTACAAGGAATGCTTTGAGAAAGGTATATGGTCGATAATTGACTTGATGGATGACACTGGCAGTCCTCTGGACAATGAGCAGTTCTGTACTACACACAGATTCAAGCCTCCCATATTAGAGTTGCTAAAGTTACGAAACGCACTGCCTCGACAATTTGTATTCCTGACCAAAAATATAATGACGCACCGAACCGTACAACCACAGTTACCCCGACTATCACTCCAGGGAATCTCAATTGTGGACAGAAAGCGCGGCAACTCCTTTATTAGGAAATGTTTCACAGGAAACTTATTCCCTGGACGTCAAAAAAAAAAAAAAGGATATTTTAAATAAATTTGATGAGGAATCGATTGCCACGCTGCGAACCATGTATCTGACTCTACCCATACCCCCAAGGCAAAAGAGACCCACTTCAAAATTATGACTGACATCTACCCATCTAAGGAATTATCGAGGGTACGCTTTAATTTTGAAGATAATATTTGTACATTTTGTGAAGACAACATTGAAACCACTGACCATATATTTTTTCTCCTTCTCATTCCATCGTCACCAGTTTCCTTCTCAAAAGATGATATAACATTCTGTTTACTTATAAGCAACATAACAGATGAACTCTGTGTCAATGTTCTTTTAGGCCTGGCCAAGTTCTTCATTCACAAGAACAGAATGCAAAAATGCTCCCCAAATTTTAATGTCTTCATAAACGATTTTGAAATATAAAAAAAAAAAAAAAAAAAATCCTTAAAACTTATGGAAAAATCCAAAAACTAAAAAATATAGTTACCCATGTCCGAGGTTCCTTTTTTTTTTGGTAAAAAAAAAAAAACAAAAAAAAAAAACCAACTTGATTACATGTTACATTCCCCTTGCAATTTTTTTTTTTTTTTTTCGTTTTAATTTCTTATTTGTCTATCTATTGATTTAATTACTTCCTTTTAATTTCTTTTTTTGTCTCGCACTGTAAATTTCTCACAAACCTGTAACACTATTAACTTCTCATTACATACAGAACAAATGTCCTGATGTCCGTTGCTTCCTCATCCCTGGTTGTTTCATTGACATTCAGTTCTACCTTGCTATGTTTATTTGTACATTTGTATATTTGGGTGTACTATTTATGTTCAATTAAAAACAGTTTGATGTCTGAGATTCCTTGTGAACCGCCAACTTAATTACATGTTATATTCCCCTCACAATTTTTTTTTTTCGTTTTTAATTTTATTTTTCTATCTATTTATTTAATTATATCCTTTTAATTTTCTTTTTTTGTCTAGCATTAAAAATTTCTCGCAAACCGTTAACACTATTAACTTCTGATTACTTACAGCACGAATGCGCTTATGCCCCCCCACCCATCCCGCTTTTTCCGTACGGAGGCAGACACTGAGATCGAAAGCAAATGGGTGTCATTGAAATGCAGTAACAGGGTGATAACAGCCGTGTTCGAAGTGTGTAGGGGCTTATAGTAGAGCAGAAGCACGTCACGCAATTCACCTGAGTTCGGAGGATCGGGAGTACCAGGGCCCATAGCGGAGAAGCGGAAGAGCGGAGTTATGTGTCTCTTCTCAAAGGCGGGGAAGCTGGGGGGCAGCAGGACCCCTTAGACCGGCTAATGTGAGCCTACTCCGGACAGATATCACCCGGACTTATGACTGGAGCTCCCGGACCTCTGGGCACACACATATGTGAATGAGTGGATGAGCTAATGTTGGTTTGGTTGTGGATACGTTTCGGCCAATGCTATCAGCACAGCTATGATTATCCCCAGAACGTTGAGAACGAGCTCCCGGAACTCCAGACATGCGTATATAAAAGAGTGGAATTAAGGTGTGTGTGTGTGTGTGTGTGTGTGTGTGTGTGTGTGTATACGTGTGGGACAGAAGTAATGTTGGGGACAGAAATTGTTATTAGCCTGCTGGCAGATGACACAACCTTAGTTTTGAAAAATGAACATCAAGTCCCAATAAGTGCTGAAAAAAACCAAAACATTCTCCAAGGCTTCAGGATTGTCATTAAACTTAAAGAAATGCAAACTTCTTGCGCTGCATGACTCGCCACTAAAGGAAATCAGCGATGTTTCTATGAAATCAGAAATAAAATACTTGAGCATTTTCCTATCCAAGGACCAAACGTTAAATCAATCCAGGAACATTGAATCTAAACTGAATCAAAGTAAAGCTTAATTCTAATATATGGCTCCAGAGAGATTTATCAATATTAGGCCGGATATATTTGACTAAAATGGATGTGTTTATCCAGATGTATATACCCAGCGTATTCCAATGCTGCTCCAAATCAACTCGTAAAATCTGTTAACCAAATCAATTTCAACTTTATCTGGAGGAACAGACCACACCATCTAAGAAAAATCACATATGGTGAAAGAAACAAGTGAAGGAGGGCTGAAAGTGATAGAGTCGGACTGCTTGAATGGGACATTGAAGGTGAACTGGTTGAAATCCTGGATCAAACCTCATCGTTCTTTCTGGTATTGTACTCCAAACTACTTATTCAACAAAGTCGGCGGCCTGAGTCTTCTGCTTATCTCTGACTTGGATATCAACAAGATTCCTGTCAAATGTTCAGAGTTCCATAAACAAATATTATTATACTGGAAAATGATATACGTACACAATTTCTCACCACACAGTATAATAGTTTGGAACAATCGATATGTACTGCATGGCAACAAACCTCTGTTTTACAAGGAATGCTTTGAGAAAGGTATATGGTCGATAATTGACTTGATGGATGACACTGGCAGTCCTCTGGACAATGAGCAGTTCTGTACTACACACAGATTCAAGCCTCCCATATTAGAGTTGCTAAAGTTACGAAACGCACTGCCTCGACAATTTGTATTCCTGACCAAAAATATAATGACGCACCGAACCGTACAACCACAGTTACCCCGACTATCACTCCAGGGAATCTCAATTGTGGACAGAAAGCGCGGCAACTCCTTTATTAGGAAATGTTTCACAGGAAACTTATTCCCTGGACGTCAAAAAAAAAAAAAAGGATATTTTAAATAAATTTGATGAGGAATCGATTGCCACGCTGCGAACTATGTATCTGACTCTACCCATACCCCCAAGGCAAAAGAGACCCACTTCAAAATTATGACTGACATCTACCCATCTAAGGAATTATCGAGGGTACGCTTTAATTTTGAAGATAATATTTGTACATTTTGTGAAGACAACATTGAAACCACTGACCATATATTTTTTCTCCTTCTCATTCCATCGTCACCAGTTTCCTTCTCAAAAGATGATATAACATTCTGTTTACTTATAAGCAACATAACAGATGAACTCTGTGTCAATGTTCTTTTAGGCCTGGCCAAGTTCTTCATTCACAAGAACAGAATGCAAAAATGCTCCCCAAATTTTAATGTCTTCATAAACGATTTTGAAATATAAAAAAAAAAAAAAAAATCCTTAAAACTTATGGAAAAATCCGAAAACAAAAAAATATAGTTACCCATGTCCGAGGTTCCTTTTTTTTTTGGTAAAAAAAAAAACAAAAAAAAAAAAACAACTTGATTACATGTTACATTCCCCTTGCAATTTTTTTTTTTTTTTTTCGTTTTAATTTCTTATTTGTCTATCTATTGATTTAATTACTTCCTTTTAATTTCTTTTTTTGTCTCGCACTGTAAATTTCTCACAAACCTGTAACACTATTAACTTCTCATTACATACAGAACAAATGTCCTGATGTCCGTTGCTTCCTCATCCCTGGTTGTTTCATTGACATTCAGTTCTACCTTGCTATGTTTATTTGTACATTTGTATATTTGGGTGTACTATTTATGTTCAATTAAAAACAGTTTGATGTCTGAGATTCCTTGTGAACCGCCAACTTAATTACATGTTATATTCCCCTCACAATTTTTTTTTTTCGTTTTTAATTTTATTTTTCTATCTATTTATTTAATTATATCCTTTTAATTTTCTTTTTTTGTCTAGCATTAAAAATTTCTCGCAAACCGTTAACACTATTAACTTCTGATTACTTACAGCACGAATGCGCTTATGCCCCCCCACCCATCCCGCTTTTTCCGTACGGAGGCAGACACTGAGATCGAAAGCAAATGGGTGTCATTGAAATGCAGTAACAGGGTGATAACAGCCGTGTTCGAAGTGTGTAGGGGCTTATAGGAGAGCAGAAGCACGTCACGCAATTCACCTGAGTTCGGAGGATCGGGAGTACCAGGGCCCATAGCGGAGAAGCGGAAGAGCGGAGTTATGTGTCTCTTCTCAAAGGCGGGGAAGCTGGGGGGCAGCAGGACCCCTTAGACCGGCTAAGGTGAGCCTACTCCGGACAGAGATCACTCGGAGTTATGACTGGAGCTCCCGGACCTCTGGGCACACACATATGTGAATGACTGGATGAGCTAATGTTGGTTTGGTTGTGGATACGTTTCGGCCAATGCTATCAGCACAGCGATGATGAGTTCAGGTGTGTCTGTGTGTGTTTGTGTGTTTGTGTGTGTGTGTGTGTGTGTGTGTGTGTGTGCGTGTGTTTGTGTGTGTGTGAGAGTTTGTTTTTGTGGGTTGGGGGGGGTTCCCGCGGACACGGAGTACCAGGGCCTGGAGCGGATGAGGTGAGGAGCGGAGGAGAGCAGAAGCCCGGACCGTGATTCGCTTGTGTCCAGCGGTTCGGGAGTTCCAGGGCCCGAAACGGAGGAGCGGAGGAGCGGAGGAGCGGAGGAGCGGAGGAGCGGAGGAGCGGAGGACAGCAAAACCCCTTTCTGCAATTCGCCTGAGTCCGGCGGATCGGTAGTACCTGGTTCCGCAGCGGATGAGCGGAGGAGTGGAGGAGATGTTTCTCTTCTCAGAGGCGGCGAGGGGGGGGGGGCAGGACCCCTTACCCTTATCCCCCCCGGACGTTTGAGTGGAGCTCCCGGACCTCCGGGCACGCACATGCGAATGACTGGATCACAGGGAGTGCCAGGGCCTGGAGCGGATGAGCAGAGGAGAGGCGGAGGGCAGAAGCCCGGCCCTGTTCAAGAGTTCCAGGGTCCAAAGCGGGGGAGCGAAGAAGCGGAGGAGGGGAGGAGAGCAGAAGAGCAAAAAACTGGCCCGGAATTCACCGAAGTCCCGCGGATCGGGAGTTCCAGGGCCCGGAGCGGAAGAGCGGAGGAGCGGAGGAGAGGAGGAGCGGAGCAAAGCTAAGCCCGTCTTAACAACAAGGAAATTACAGATGAGGCTATAATTTCTAATGAAAACTTTAAATTCTATAGCCACGTATACACTTCGACATTGTCAAAAAGCGATTGTGACTCCTTTCCATTAAATATTCCTCAATATATCCCAAAAATAAACAACAAACAATATATGTTTGTTTATATATGTTTATATATAAACAACAAAAAATATACAGTTTGATGTCTGAGATTCCTTGTGAATCGCCAACTTAATTACATGTCGTATTCCCCTTGCATTTTTTTTTTTTGGTTTTAATTTCATTTGTCTATCTATTTATCTAATTATTTCCTTTTAATTTCGTTTTTTGTCTAGCACTGTAAATTTCTCACAAACCTGTAACACTATTAACTTCTCATTACATACAGAACAAATGTCCTCATGTCCGTTGCTTCCTCATGCCTGGTTGTTTCATTGACATTCAGTTCTACCTTGCTATGTTTATTTGTACATTTGTATATTTGGGTGTACTATTTATGTTCAATTAAAAACAGTTTGATGTCTGAGATTCCCTGTGAACCGCCAACTTAATTACATGTTATATTCCCCTCACAATTTTTTTTTTTTCGTTTTTAATTTTATTTTTCTATCTATTTATTTAATTATATCCTTTTAATTTTCTTTTTTTGTCTAGCATTAAAAATTTCTCGCAAACCGTTAACACTATTAACTTCTGATTACTTACAGCACGAATGCGCTTATGCCCCCCCACCCCCCACCCCCCCGCTTTTTCCGTACGGTGGCAGACACTGAGATCGAAAGCAAATGGGTGTCATTGAAATGCAGTAACAGGGTGATAACAGCCGTGTTCGAAGTGTGTAGGGGCTTATAGTAGAGCAGAAGCACGTCACGCAATTCACCTGAGTTCGGAGGATCGGGAGTACCAGGGCCCATAGCGGAGAAGCGGAAGAGCGGAGTTATGTGTCTCTTCTCAAAGGCCGGGAAGCTGGGGGGCAGCAGGACCCCTTAGAGCGGCTAATGTGAGCCTTCTCCGGACATAGATCACCCGGACTTATGACTGGAGCTCCCGGACCTCTGGGCACACACATATGTGAATGAGTGGATGAGCTAATGTTGGTTTGGTTGTGGAAACGTTTCGGCCAATGCTATTAGCACAGCTATGATGAGTTCAGGTGTGTCTGTGTGTGTTTGTGTGTTTGTGTGTGTGTGTGTGTGTGTGTGTGTGCGTGTGTTTGTGTGTGTGTGAGAGTTTGTTTTTGTGGGTTGGGGGGGGTTCCCGCGGACACGGAGTACCAGGGCCTGGAGCGGATGAGGTGAGGAGCGGAGGAGAGCAGAAGCCCGGACCGTGATTCGCTTGTGTCCAGCGGTTCGGGAGTTCCAGGGCCCGAAACGGAGGAGCGGAGGACGGCAAAACCCCTTTCTGCAATTCGCCTGAGTCCGGCGGATCGGTAATACCTGGTTCCGCAGCGGAGGAGCGGAGGAGTGGAGGAGATGTTTCTCTTCTCAGAGGCGGCGAGGAGGGGGGGAGAGGGACAGGACCCCTTACCCTTACCCCCCCCGGACGTTTGAGTGGAGCTCCCGGACCTCCGGGCACGCACATGCGAATGACTGGATCACAGGGAGTGCCAGGGCCTGGAGCGGATGAGCAGAGGAGAGGCGGAGGGCAGAAGCCCGGCCCTGTTCAAGAGTTCCAGGGTCCAAAGCGGGGGAGCGAAGAAGCGGAGGAGGGGAGGAGAGCAGAAGAGCAAAAAAACTGGCCCGGAATTCACCGAAGTCCCGCGGATCGGGAGTTCCAGGGCCCGGAGCGGAAGAGCGGAGGAGAGGAGGAGCGGAGCAAAGCGGAAGCCCGTCTTAACAACAAGGAAATTACAGATGAGGCTATCATTTCCAATGAAAACTTTAAATTCTATAGCCACCTATACACTTCGACATTGTCAAAAAGCGATTGTGACTCCTTTCCATTAAATATTCCTCAATATATCCCAAAAATAAACAACAAACAATATATGTTTGTTTATATATGTTTATATATAAACAACAAAAAATATACAGTTTGATGTCTGAGATTCCTTGTGAATCGCCAACTTAATTACATGTCGTATTCCCCTTGCATTTTTTTTTTTCGGTTTTAATTTCATTGGTCTATCTATTTATTTAATTATTTCCTTTTAATTTCTTTTTTTGTCTAGCAATGTAAATTTCTCGCAAACCGTTAACACTATTAACTTCTGATTACTTACACCACGAATGCGCTTATGCCCCCCCACCCATCCCGCTTTTTCCGTACGGAGGCAGACACTGAGATCGAAAGCAAATGGGTGTCATTGAAATGCAGTAACAGGGTGATAACAGCCGTGTTCGAAGTGTGTAGGGGCTTATAGGAGAGCAGAAGCACGTCACGCAATTCACCTGAGTTCGGAGGATCGGGAGTACCAGGGCCCATAGCGGAGAAGCGGAAGAGCGGAGTTATGTGTCTCTTCTCAAAGGCGGGGAAGCTGGGGGGCAGCAGGACCCCTTAGACCGGCTAAGGTGAGCCTACTCCGGACAGAGATCACCCGGAGTTATGACTGGAGCTCCCGGACCTCTGGGCACACACATATGTGAATGACTGGATGAGCTAATGTTGGTTTGGTTGTGGATACGTTTCGGCCAATGCTATCAGCACAGCGATGATGAGTTCAGGTGTGTCTGTGTGTGTTTGTGTGTTTGTGTGTGTGTGTGTGTGTGTGTGTGTGTGTGCGTGTGTTTGTGTGTGTGTGAGAGTTTGTTTTTGTGGGTTGGGGGGGGTTCCCGCGGACACGGAGTACCAGGGCCTGGAGCGGATGAGGTGAGGAGCGGAGGAGAGCAGAAGCCCGGACCGTGATTCGCTTGTGTCCAGCGGTTCGGGAGTTCCAGGGCCCGAAACGGAGGAGCGGAGGAGCGGAGGAGCGGAGGAGCGGAGGAGCGGAGGAGCGGAGGAGCGGAGGAGCGGAGGACAGCAAAACCCCTTTCTGCAATTCGCCTGAGTCCGGCGGATCGGTAGTACCTGGTTCCGCAGCGGATGAGCGGAGGAGTGGAGGAGATGTTTCTCTTCTCAGAGGCGGCGAGGGGGGGGGGGCAGGACCCCTTACCCTTATCCCCCCCGGACGTTTGAGTGGAGCTCCCGGACCTCCGGGCACGCACATGCGAATGACTGGATCACAGGGAGTGCCAGGGCCTGGAGCGGATGAGCAGAGGAGAGGCGGAGGGCAGAAGCCCGGCCCTGTTCAAGAGTTCCAGGGTCCAAAGCGGGGGAGCGAAGAAGCGGAGGAGGGGAGGAGAGCAGAAGAGCAAAAAACTGGCCCGGAATTCACCGAAGTCCCGCGGATCGGGAGTTCCAGGGCCCGGAGCGGAAGAGCGGAGGAGCGGAGGAGAGGAGGAGCGGAGCAAAGCTAAGCCCGTCTTAACAACAAGGAAATTACAGATGAGGCTATAATTTCTAATGAAAACTTTAAATTCTATAGCCACGTATACACTTCGACATTGTCAAAAAGCGATTGTGACTCCTTTCCATTAAATATTCCTCAATATATCCCAAAAATAAACAACAAACAATATATGATTGTTTATATATGTTTATATATAAACAACAAAAAATATACAGTTTGATGTCTGAGATTCCTTGTGAATCGCCAACTTAATTACATGTCGTATTCCCCTTGCATTTTTTTTTTTTGGTTTTAATTTCATTTGTCTATCTATTTATCTAATTATTTCCTTTTAATTTCGTTTTTTGTCTAGCACTGTAAATTTCTCACAAACCTGTAACACTATTAACTTCTCATTACATACAGAACAAATGTCCTCATGTCCGTTGCTTCCTCATGCCTGGTTGTTTCATTGACATTCAGTTCTACCTTGCTATGTTTATTTGTACATTTGTATATTTGGGTGTACTATTTATGTTCAATTAAAAACAGTTTGATGTCTGAGATTCCCTGTGAACCGCCAACTTAATTACATGTTATATTCCCCTCACAATTTTTTTTTTTTCGTTTTTAATTTTATTTTTCTATCTATTTATTTAATTATATCCTTTTAATTTTTTTTTTTTGTCTAGCATTAAAAATTTCTCGCAAACCGTTAACACTATTAACTTCTGATTACTTACAGCACGAATGCGCTTATGCCCCCCCACCCCCCACCCCCCGCTTTTCCGTACGGTGGCAGACACTGAGATCGAAAGCAAATGGGTGTCATTGAAATGCAGTAACAGGGTGATAACAGCCGTGTTCGAAATGTGTAGGGGCTTATAGGAGAGCAGAAGCACGTCACGCAATTCACCTGAGTTCGGAGGATCGGGAGTACCAGGGCCCATAGCGGAGAAGCGGAAGAGCGGAGTTATGTGTCTCTTCTCAAAGGCCGGGAAGCTGGGGGGCAGCAGGACCCCTTAGAGCGGCTAATGTGAGCCTTCTCCGGACATAGATCACCCGGACTTATGACTGGAGCTCCCGGACCTCTGGGCACACACATATGTGAATGAGTGGATGAGCTAATGTTGGTTTGGTTGTGGAAACGTTTCGGCCAATGCTATTAGCACAGCTATGATGAGTTCAGGTGTGTCTCTGTGTGTTTGTGTGTTTGTGTGTGTGTATGCGTGTGTATGTGTGTGTGTGTGTGTGTGTGTGTGTGTGTGTGTGCGTGTGTTTGTGTGTGTGTGAGAGTTTGTTTTTGTGGGTTGGGGGGGGTTCCCGCGGACACGGAGTACCAGGGCCTGGAGCGGATGAGGTGAGGAGCGGAGGAGAGCAGAAGCCCGGACCGTGATTCGCTTGTGTCCAGCGGTTCGGGAGTTCCAGGGCCCGAAACGGAGGAGCGGAGGAGCGGAGGACGGCAAAACCCCTTTCTGCAATTCGCCTGAGTCCGGCGGATCGGTAATACCTGGTTCCGCAGCGGAGGAGCGGAGGAGTGGAGGAGATGTTTCTCTTCTCAGAGGCGGCGAGGGGTGGGGACAGGACCCCTTACCCTTACCCCCCCCGGACGTTTGAGTGGAGCTCCCGGACCTCCGGGCACGCACATGCGAATGACTGGATCACAGGGAGTGCCAGGGCCTGGAGCGGATGAGCAGAGGAGAGGCGGAGGGCAGAAGCCCGGCCCTGTTCAAGAGTTCCAGGGTCCAAAGCGGGGGAGCGAAGAAGCGGAGGAGGGGAGGAGAGCAGAAGAGCAAAAAACTGGCCCGGCATTCACCGAAGTCCCGCGGATCGGGAGTTCCAGGGCCCGGAGCGGAAGAGCGGAGGAGCGGAGGAGAGGAGGAGCGGAGCAAAGCGGAAGCCCGTCTTAACAACAAGGAAATTACAGATGAGGCTATAATTTCTAATGAAAACTTTAAATTCTATAGCCACGTATACACTTCGACATTGTCAAAAAGCGATTGTGACTCCTTTCCATTAAATATTCCTCAATATATCCCAAAAATAAACAACAAACAATATATGTTTGTTTATATATGTTTATATATAAACAACAAAAAATATACAGTTTGATGTCTGAGATTCCTTGTGAATCGCCAACTTAATTACATGTCGTATTCCCCTTGCATTTTTTTTTTTTGGTTTTAATTTCATTTGTCTATCTATTTATCTAATTATTTCCTTTTAATTTCGTTTTTTGTCTAGCACTGTAAATTTCTCACAAACCTGTAACACTATTAACTTCTCATTACATACAGAACAAATGTCCTCATGTCCGTTGCTTCCTCATGCCTGGTTGTTTCATTGACATTCAGTTCTACCTTGCTATGTTTATTTGTACATTTGTATATTTGGGTGTACTATTTATGTTCAATTAAAAACAGTTTGATGTCTGAGATTCCCTGTGAACCGCCAACTTAATTACATGTTATATTCCCCTCACAATTTTTTTTTTTTCGTTTTTAATTTTATTTTTCTATCTATTTATTTAATTATATCCTTTTAATTTTCTTTTTTTGTCTAGCATTAAAAATTTCTCGCAAACCGTTAACACTATTAACTTCTGATTACTTACAGCACGAATGCGCTTATGCCCCCCCACCCCCCACCCCCCCGCTTTTCCGTACGGTGGCAGACACTGAGATCGAAAGCAAATGGGTGTCATTGAAATGCAGTAACAGGGTGATAACAGCCGTGTTCGAAGTGTGTAGGGGCTTATAGGAGAGCAGAAGCACGTCACGCAATTCACCTGAGTTCGGAGGATCGGGAGTACCAGGGCCCATAGCGGAGAAGCGGAAGAGCGGAGTTATGTGTCTCTTCTCAAAGGCCGGGAAGCTGGGGGGCAGCAGGACCCCTTAGAGCGGCTAATGTGAGCCTTCTCCGGACATAGATCACCCGGACTTATGACTGGAGCTCCCGGACCTCCGGGCACACACATATGTGAATGAGTGGATGAGCTAATGTTGGTTTGGTTGTGGAAACGTTTCGGCCAATGCTATTAGCACAGCTATGATGAGTTCAGGTGTGTCTCTGTGTGTTTGTGTGTTTGTGTGTGTGTATGCGTGTGTATGTGTGTGTGTGTGTGTGTGTGTGTGTGTGTGTGTGCGTGTGTTTGTGTGTGTGTGAGAGTTTGTTTTTGTGGGTTGGGGGGGGTTCCCGCGGACACGGAGTACCAGGGCCTGGAGCGGATGAGGTGAGGAGCGGAGGAGAGCAGAAGCCCGGACCGTGATTCGCTTGTGTCCAGCGGTTCGGGAGTTCCAGGGCCCGAAACGGAGGAGCGGAGGAGCGGAGGACGGCAAAACCCCTTTCTGCAATTCGCCTGAGTCCGGCGGATCGGTAATACCTGGTTCCGCAGCGGAGGAGCGGAGGAGTGGAGGAGA
>NW_028234083.1:0-12500 GCF_037954325.1 Fistularia commersonii | reverse complement strand
TCACCGATCTCTTTCAGGTTACCTCGTCTATACAAGATGTAGTCTACCTGCGTGCTCCTACCTCCGCTCTTATAAGTTACCCTATGTTCCTGTTTTTTCTGGAAAAAGGTATTCACTACACCCATTTCCATCCCTTTTGCAAAATCTACCACCATCTGTCCCTCTGCATTCCTATCCTGGATACCATATCTGCCCATCACTTCTTCATCCCCTCTATTGCCTTCACCAACATGTCCATTGAAGTCTGCACCAATTACCACTCTCTCATTTCTGGGAATATTCTGCATCACTTCATCCAACTCATTCCAGAACTTCTCCTTCTCTTCAGGTTCACATCCCACCTGTGGCGCATAGCCACTAACAACACTGAGCATCACACCTTCAATTTCCAATTTCAGACTCATAAGTCTATCTGACATTCTTTTCACCTCTAGGACGTTCCTTACAAACTCCTCCTTCAAGATGACTCCTACTCCATTTCTCTTCTTGTCAGCACCATAATAGTATAACTTAAAGCCTGCTCCTAAGCTTCTAGCCTTACTACCCTTCCACCTGGTCTCCTGGACACACAGTATATCCAGCTTCCTTCTCTGCATCGTGTCCATCAACTCTCTACCTTTTCCTGTCATAGTCCCAATATTCAAAGTCCCTACTCTCAGTCCCAGGCTCTTTCCTTTCCTCCTCTCTCTCTGCTTCCGAACACGCACTCCTCCTCTTCTTCTTCTTCTTGTTCTTCGACCCACAGTAGCCCGATTTCCATTAGTACCCTGTAGGTCATCAGTACCAATGGCGGTCGTTGTTAACCCGGTCCGCGACCCATCCGGTATGGTATAGTTATGGTTGACTCGCATGTTTGGTTTTGGCAAACGTTTTACGCCGGATGCCCCTCCTGACGCAACCCTCTGCATTTATCCGGGCTTGGGACCGGCACAGGGAGACACTGCTCCGTGCCCCCCCCCCCCCCCCCCCCCCCCCAAAGGCAGGCTTGGAGAGACACGGGCCAGTGCCGCCCTGAGGCTGCATTACCCTCTCTTTCTTACATTTATTATAAAAATATGCTTATCTTCCTTTTAGCTCATCACACATGTCTTTATGATTTTCAGTCCATGCCTCAGCCGGCCTGAAGCTCCACTGATGCGCATGTGCGGATGCCTCTATCTAGCGGACATAAAATAAAGACAATCATTCAAATGTGAATGAGTCGGCGTGATGCTCCGGGATGTGTGGAGCTCAGGGAGCTCCACGAGTGAGGGAGTTAAGTTAGGGCGGGGGTGCAAGTAGGCTCTAGGATTCCCCGAGTCGGGGCGAGCGATGGGTTTAGAGGCGTATCGCATTGAAGATAATGGCCGCATATCCTTCTTGGACTTTTCTAAAGCCTTTGACTCGGTCGAACATCCATTTATCATAGCAACGCTCGAACATTTTGGATTTGGTTAAATATTCAGGAATGTGATCCGTGGGCTCTATGAGAATATTCATAGCTGTGTCACCCTGCCAAGCGGCACCACTCCGAGCTTCCATGTTGATGTGGGAATCCCCCAAGGTTGCCCCATCTCACCCTATTTATTTATAATTGCTACCGAAATGCTAGCCGTTTATGTTGAAAAGAGCAACGATATCCAAAAGTTAGACGTGCTGGGGACTGAAATTGTTATTAGCCTGCTGGCAGATGACACAACCTTAGTTTTGAAAAATGAACATCAAGTCCCAATAAGTGCCGAAAACAACCAAAACATTCTCCAAGGCTTCAGGATTGTCATTAAACTTAAAGAAATGCAAACTTCTTGCGCTGCATGACTCGCCACTAAAGGAAATCAGCGATGTTTCCATGAAATCAGAAATAAAATACTTGAGCATTTTCCTATCCAAGGACCAAACGTTAAATCAATCCAGGAACATTGAATCTAAACTGAATCAAAGTAAAGCTTAATTCTAATATATGGCTCCAGAGAGATTTATCAATATTAGGCCGGATATATTTGACTAAAATGGATGTGTTTATCCAGATGTATATACCCAGCGTATTCCAATGCTGCTCCAAATCAACTCGTAAAATCTGTTAACCAAATCAATTTCAACTTTATCTGGAGGAACAGACCACACCATCTAAGAAAAATCACATATGGTGAAAGAAACAAGTGAAGGAGGGCTGAAAGTGATAGAGTCGGACTGCTTGAATGGGACATTGAAGGTGAACTGGTTGAAATCCTGGATCAAACCTCATCGTTCTTTCTGGTATTGTACTCCAAACTACTTATTCAACAAAGTCGGCGGCCTGAGTCTTCTGCTTATCTCTGACTTGGATATCAACAAGATTCCTGTCAAATGTTCAGAGTTCCATAAACAAATATTATTATACTGGAAAATGATATACGTACACAATTTCTCACCACACAGTATAATAGTTTGGAACAATCGATATGTACTGCATGGCAACAAACCTCTGTTTTACAAGGAATGCTTTGAGAAAGGTATATGGTCGATAATTGACTTGATGGATGACACTGGCAGTCCTCTGGACAATGAGCAGTTCTGTACTACACACAGATTCAAGCCTCCCATATTAGAGTTGCTAAAGTTACGAAACGCACTGCCTCGACAATTTGTATTCCTGACCAAAAATATAATGACGCACCGAACCGTACAACCACAGTTACCCCGACTATCACTCCAGGGAATCTCAATTGTGGACAGAAAGCGCGGCAACTCCTTTATTAGGAAATGTTTCACAGGAAACTTATTCCCTGGACGTCAAAAAAAAAAAAAAGGATATTTTAAATAAATTTGATGAGGAATCGATTGCCACGCTGCGAACCATGTATCTGACTCTACCCATACCCCCAAGGCAAAAGAGACCCACTTCAAAATTATGACTGACATCTACCCATCTAAGGAATTATCGAGGGTACGCTTTAATTTTGAAGATAATATTTGTACATTTTGTGAAGACAACATTGAAACCACTGACCATATATTTTTTCTCCTTCTCATTCCATCGTCACCAGTTTCCTTCTCAAAAGATGATATAACATTCTGTTTACTTATAAGCAACATAACAGATGAACTCTGTGTCAATGTTCTTTTAGGCCTGGCCAAGTTCTTCATTCACAAGAACAGAATGCAAAAATGCTCCCCAAATTTTAATGTCTTCATAAACGATTTTGAAATATAAAAAAAAAAAAAAAAAAATCCTTAAAACTTATGGAAAAATCCAAAAACTAAAAAATATAGTTACCCATGTCCGAGGTTCCTTTTTTTTTTGGTAAAAAAAAAAACAAAAAAAAAAAAACAACTTGATTACATGTTACATTCCCCTTGCAATTTTTTTTTTTTTTTTTTCGTTTTAATTTCTTATTTGTCTATCTATTGATTTAATTACTTCCTTTTAATTTCTTTTTTTGTCTCGCACTGTAAATTTCTCACAAACCTGTAACACTATTAACTTCTCATTACATACAGAACAAATGTCCTGATGTCCGTTGCTTCCTCATCCCTGGTTGTTTCATTGACATTCAGTTCTACCTTGCTATGTTTATTTGTACATTTGTATATTTGGGTGTACTATTTATGTTCAATTAAAAACAGTTTGATGTCTGAGATTCCTTGTGAACCGCCAACTTAATTACATGTTATATTCCCCTCACAATTTTTTTTTTTCGTTTTTAATTTTATTTTTCTATCTATTTATTTAATTATATCCTTTTAATTTTCTTTTTTTGTCTAGCATTAAAAATTTCTCGCAAACCGTTAACACTATTAACTTCTGATTACTTACAGCACGAATGCGCTTATGCCCCCCCACCCCCCGCTTTTTCCGTACGGTGGCAGACACTGAGATCGAAAGCAAATGGGTGTCATTGAAATGCAGTAACAGGGTGATAACAGCCGTGTTCGAAGTGTGTAGGGGCTTATAGGAGAGCAGAAGCACGTCACGCAATTCACCTGAGTTCGGAGGATCGGAAGTACCAGGGCCCATAGCGGAGAAGCGGAAGAGCGGAGTTATGTGTCTCTTCTCAAAGGCGGGGAAGCTGGGGGGCAGCAGGACCCCTTAGACCGGCTAATGTGAGCCTTCTCCGGACATAGATCACCCGGACTTATGACTGGAGCTCCCGGACCTCTGGGCACACACATATGTGAATGAGTGGATGAGCTAATGTTGGTTTGGTTGTGGATACGTTTCGGCCAATGCTATCAGCACAGCTATGATTATCCCCAGAACGTTGAGAACGAGCTCCCGGAACTCCAGACATGCGTATATAAAAGAGTGGAATTAAGGTGTGTGTGTGTGTGTGTGTGTGTGTTTGTGTGTGTGTGTGTGTGTGTGTATACGTGTGGGACAGAAGTAATGTTGGGGACAGAAATTGTTATTAGCCTGCTGGCGGATGACACAACCTTAGTTTTGAAAAATGAACATCAAGTCCCAATAAGTGCTGAAAAAAACCAAAACATTCTCCAAGGCTTCAGGATTGTCATTAAACTTAAAGAAATGCAAACTTCTTGCGCTGCATGACTCGCCACTAAAGGAAATCAGCGATGTTTCTATGAAATCAGAAATAAAATACTTGAGCATTTTCCTATCCAAGGACCAAACGTTAAATCAATCCAGGAACATTGAATCTAAACTGAATCAAAGTAAAGCTTAATTCTAATATATGGCTCCAGAGAGATTTATCAATATTAGGCCGGATATATTTGACTAAAATGGATGTGTTTATCCAGATGTATATACCCAGCGTATTCCAATGCTGCTCCAAATCAACTCGTAAAATCTGTTAACCAAATCAATTTCAACTTTATCTGGAGGAACAGACCACACCATCTAAGAAAAATCACATATGGTGAAAGAAACAAGTGAAGGAGGGCTGAAAGTGATAGAGTCGGACTGCTTGAATGGGACATTGAAGGTGAACTGGTTGAAATCCTGGATCAAACCTCATCGTTCTTTCTGGTATTGTACTCCAAACTACTTATTCAACAAAGTCGGCGGCCTGAGTCTTCTGCTTATCTCTGACTTGGATATCAACAAGATTCCTGTCAAATGTTCAGAGTTCCATAAACAAATATTATTATACTGGAAAATGATATACGTACACAATTTCTCACCACACAGTATAATAGTTTGGAACAATCGATATGTACTGCATGGCAACAATCCTCTGTTTTACAAGGAATGCTTTGAGAAAGGTATATGGTCAATAATTGACTTGATGGATGACACTGGCAGTCCTCTGGACAATGAGCAGTTCTGTACTACACACAGATTCAAGCCTCCCATATTAGAGTTGCTAAAGTTACGAAACGCACTGCCTCGACAATTTGTATTCCTGACCAAAAATATAATGACGCACCGAACCGTACAACCACAGTTACCCCGACTATCACTCCAGGGAATCTCAATTGTGGACAGAAAGCGCGGCAACTCCTTTATTAGGAAATGTTTCACAGGAAACTTATTCCCTGGACGTCAAAAAAAAAAAAAAGGATATTTTAAATAAATTTGATGAGGAATCGATTGCCACGCTGCGAACTATGTATCTGACTCTACCCATACCCCCAAGGCAAAAGAGACCCACTTCAAAATTATGACTGACATCTACCCATCTAAGGAATTATCGAGGGTACGCTTTAATTTTGAAGATAATATTTGTACATTTTGTGAAGACAACATTGAAACCACTGACCATATATTTTTTCTCCTTCTCATTCCATCGTCACCAGTTTCCTTCTCAAAAGATGATATAACATTCTGTTTACTTATAAGCAACATAACAGATGAACTCTGTGTCAATGTTCTTTTAGGCCTGGCCAAGTTCTTCATTCACAAGAACAGAATGCAAAAATGCTCCCCAAATTTTAATGTCTTCATAAACGATTTTGAAATATAAAAAAAAAAAAAAAAATCCTTAAAACTTATGGAAAAATCCGAAAACAAAAAAATATAGTTACCCATGTCCGAGGTTCCTTTTTTTTTTGGTAAAAAAAAAAACAAAAAAAAAAAAACAACTTGATTACATGTTACATTCCCCTTGCAATTTTTTTTTTTTTTTTTCGTTTTAATTTCTTATTTGTCTATCTATTGATTTAATTACTTCCTTTTAATTTCTTTTTTTGTCTCGCACTGTAAATTTCTCACAAACCTGTAACACTATTAACTTCTCATTACATACAGAACAAATGTCCTGATGTCCGTTGCTTCCTCATCCCTGGTTGTTTCATTGACATTCAGTTCTACCTTGCTATGTTTATTTGTACATTTGTATATTTGGGTGTACTATTTATGTTCAATTAAAAACAGTTTGATGTCTGAGATTCCTTGTGAACCGCCAACTTAATTACATGTTATATTCCCCTCACAATTTTTTTTTTTCGTTTTTAATTTTATTTTTCTATCTATTTATTTAATTATATCCTTTTAATTTTCTTTTTTTGTCTAGCATTAAAAATTTCTCGCAAACCGTTAACACTATTAACTTCTGATTACTTACAGCACGAATGCGCTTATGCCCCCCCACCCATCCCGCTTTTTCCGTACGGAGGCAGACACTGAGATCGAAAGCAAATGGGTGTCATTGAAATGCAGTAACAGGGTGATAACAGCCGTGTTCGAAGTGTGTAGGGGCTTATAGTAGAGCAGAAGCACGTCACGCAATTCACCTGAGTTCGGAGGATCGGGAGTACCAGGGCCCATAGCGGAGAAGCGGAAGAGCGGAGTTATGTGTCTCTTCTCAAAGGCGGGGAAGCTGGGGGGCAGCAGGACCCCTTAGACCGGCTAATGTGAGCCTACTCCGGACAGATATCACCCGGAGTTATGACTGGAGCTCCCGGACCTCTGGGCACACACATATATGAATGAGTGGATGAGCTAATGTTGGTTTGGTTGTGGATACGTTTCGGCCAATGCTATCAGCACAGCTATGATTATCCCCAGAACGTTGAGAACGAGCTCCCGGAACTCCAGACATGCGTATATAAAAGAGTGGAATTAAGGTGTGTGTGTGTGTGTGTGTGTGTGTGTGTGTGTGTGTGTATACGTGTGGGACAGAAGTAATGTTGGGGACAGAAATTGTTATTAGCCTGCTGGCAGATGACACAACCTTAGTTTTGAAAAATGAACATCAAGTCCCAATAAGTGCTGAAAAAAACCAAAACATTCTCCAAGGCTTCAGGATTGTCATTAAACTTAAAGAAATGCAAACTTCTTGCGCTGCATGACTCGCCACTAAAGGAAATCAGCGATGTTTCTATGAAATCAGAAATAAAATACTTGAGCATTTTCCTATCCAAGGACCAAACGTTAAATCAATCCAGGAACATTGAATCTAAACTGAATCAAAGTAAAGCTTAATTCTAATATATGGCTCCAGAGAGATTTATCAATATTAGGCCGGATATATTTGACTAAAATGGATGTGTTTATCCAGATGTATATACCCAGCGTATTCCAATGCTGCTCCAAATCAACTCGTAAAATCTGTTAACCAAATCAATTTCAACTTTATCTGGAGGAACAGACCACACCATCTAAGAAAAATCACATATGGTGAAAGAAACAAGTGAAGGAGGGCTGAAAGTGATAGAGTCGGACTGCTTGAATGGGACATTGAAGGTGAACTGGTTGAAATCCTGGATCAAACCTCATCGTTCTTTCTGGTATTGTACTCCAAACTACTTATTCAACAAAGTCGGCGGCCTGAGTCTTCTGCTTATCTCTGACTTGGATATCAACAAGATTCCTGTCAAATGTTCAGAGTTCCATAAACAAATATTATTATACTGGAAAATGATATACGTACACAATTTCTCACCACACAGTATAATAGTTTGGAACAATCGATATGTACTGCATGGCAACAAACCTCTGTTTTACAAGGAATGCTTTGAGAAAGGTATATGGTCGATAATTGACTTGATGGATGACACTGGCAGTCCTCTGGACAATGAGCAGTTCTGTACTACACACAGATTCAAGCCTCCCATATTAGAGTTGCTAAAGTTACGAAACGCACTGCCTCGACAATTTGTATTCCTGACCAAAAATATAATGACGCACCGAACCGTACAACCACAGTTACCCCGACTATCACTCCAGGGAATCTCAATTGTGGACAGAAAGCGCGGCAACTCCTTTATTAGGAAATGTTTCACAGGAAACTTATTCCCTGGACGTCAAAAAAAAAAAAAAGGATATTTTAAATAAATTTGATGAGGAATCGATTGCCACGCTGCGAACTATGTATCTGACTCTACCCATACCCCCAAGGCAAAAGAGACCCACTTCAAAATTATGACTGACATCTACCCATCTAAGGAATTATCGAGGGTACGCTTTAATTTTGAAGATAATATTTGTACATTTTGTGAAGACAACATTGAAACCACTGACCATATATTTTTTCTCCTTCTCATTCCATCGTCACCAGTTTCCTTCTCAAAAGATGATATAACATTCTGTTTACTTATAAGCAACATAACAGATGAACTCTGTGTCAATGTTCTTTTAGGCCTGGCCAAGTTCTTCATTCACAAGAACAGAATGCAAAAATGCTCCCCAAATTTTAATGTCTTCATAAACGATTTTGAAATATAAAAAAAAAAAAAAAAAAATCCTTAAAACTTATGGAAAAATCCAAAAACTAAAAAATATAGTTACCCATGTCCGAGGTTCCTTTTTTTTTTGGTAAAAAAAAAAAAACAAAAAAAAAAAACCAACTTGATTACATGTTACATTCCCCTTGCAATTTTTTTTTTTTTTTTTCGTTTTAATTTCTTATTTGTCTATCTATTGATTTAATTACTTCCTTTTAATTTCTTTTTTTGTCTCGCACTGTAAATTTCTCACAAACCTGTAACACTATTAACTTCTCATTACATACAGAACAAATGTCCTGATGTCCGTTGCTTCCTCATCCCTGGTTGTTTCATTGACATTCAGTTCTACCTTGCTATGTTTATTTGTACATTTGTATATTTGGGTGTACTATTTATGTTCAATTAAAAACAGTTTGATGTCTGAGATTCCTTGTGAACCGCCAACTTAATTACATGTTATATTCCCCTCACAATTTTTTTTTTTCGTTTTTAATTTTATTTTTCTATCTATTTATTTAATTATATCCTTTTAATTTTCTTTTTTTGTCTAGCATTAAAAATTTCTCGCAAACCGTTAACACTATTAACTTCTGATTACTTACAGCACGAATGCGCTTATGCCCCCCCACCCATCCCGCTTTTTCCGTACGGAGGCAGACACTGAGATCGAAAGCAAATGGGTGTCATTGAAATGCAGTAACAGGGTGATAACAGCCGTGTTCGAAGTGTGTAGGGGCTTATAGTAGAGCAGAAGCACGTCACGCAATTCACCTGAGTTCGGAGGATCGGGAGTACCAGGGCCCATAGCGGAGAAGCGGAAGAGCGGAGTTATGTGTCTCTTCTCAAAGGCGGGGAAGCTGGGGGGCAGCAGGACCCCTTAGACCGGCTAATGTGAGCCTACTCCGGACAGATATCACCCGGACTTATGACTGGAGCTCCCGGACCTCTGGGCACACACATATGTGAATGAGTGGATGAGCTAATGTTGGTTTGGTTGTGGATACGTTTCGGCCAATGCTATCAGCACAGCTATGATTATCCCCAGAACGTTGAGAACGAGCTCCCGGAACTCCAGACATGCGTATATAAAAGAGTGGAATTAAGGTGTGTGTGTGTGTGTGTGTGTGTGTGTGTGTGTGTGTATACGTGTGGGACAGAAGTAATGTTGGGGACAGAAATTGTTATTAGCCTGCTGGCAGATGACACAACCTTAGTTTTGAAAAATGAACATCAAGTCCCAATAAGTGCTGAAAAAAACCAAAACATTCTCCAAGGCTTCAGGATTGTCATTAAACTTAAAGAAATGCAAACTTCTTGCGCTGCATGACTCGCCACTAAAGGAAATCAGCGATGTTTCTATGAAATCAGAAATAAAATACTTGAGCATTTTCCTATCCAAGGACCAAACGTTAAATCAATCCAGGAACATTGAATCTAAACTGAATCAAAGTAAAGCTTAATTCTAATATATGGCTCCAGAGAGATTTATCAATATTAGGCCGGATATATTTGACTAAAATGGATGTGTTTATCCAGATGTATATACCCAGCGTATTCCAATGCTGCTCCAAATCAACTCGTAAAATCTGTTAACCAAATCAATTTCAACTTTATCTGGAGGAACAGACCACACCATCTAAGAAAAATCACATATGGTGAAAGAAACAAGTGAAGGAGGGCTGAAAGTGATAGAGTCGGACTGCTTGAATGGGACATTGAAGGTGAACTGGTTGAAATCCTGGATCAAACCTCATCGTTCTTTCTGGTATTGTACTCCAAACTACTTATTCAACAAAGTCGGCGGCCTGAGTCTTCTGCTTATCTCTGACTTGGATATCAACAAGATTCCTGTCAAATGTTCAGAGTTCCATAAACAAATATTATTATACTGGAAAATGATATACGTACACAATTTCTCACCACACAGTATAATAGTTTGGAACAATCGATATGTACTGCATGGCAACAAACCTCTGTTTTACAAGGAATGCTTTGAGAAAGGTATATGGTCGATAATTGACTTGATGGATGACACTGGCAGTCCTCTGGACAATGAGCAGTTCTGTACTACACACAGATTCAAGCCTCCCATATTAGAGTTGCTAAAGTTACGAAACGCACTGCCTCGACAATTTGTATTCCTGACCAAAAATATAATGACGCACCGAACCGTACAACCACAGTTACCCCGACTATCACTCCAGGGAATCTCAATTGTGGACAGAAAGCGCGGCAACTCCTTTATTAGGAAATGTTTCACAGGAAACTTATTCCCTGGACGTCAAAAAAAAAAAAAAGGATATTTTAAATAAATTTGATGAGGAATCGATTGCCACGCTGCGAACTATGTATCTGACTCTACCCATACCCCCAAGGCAAAAGAGACCCACTTCAAAATTATGACTGACATCTACCCATCTAAGGAATTATCGAGGGTACGCTTTAATTTTGAAGATAATATTTGTACATTTTGTGAAGACAACATTGAAACCACTGACCATATATTTTTTCTCCTTCTCATTCCATCGTCACCAGTTTCCTTCTCAAAAGATGATATAACATTCTGTTTACTTATAAGCAACATAACAGATGAACTCTGTGTCAATGTTCTTTTAGGCCTGGCCAAGTTCTTCATTCACAAGAACAGAATGCAAAAATGCTCCCCAAATTTTAATGTCTTCATAAACGATTTTGAAATATAAAAAAAAAAAAAAAAAATCCTTAAAACTTATGGAAAAATCCAAAAACTAAAAAATATAGTTACCCATGTCCGAGGTTCCTTTTTTTTTTGGTAAAAAAAAAAAACAAAACAAAAAAAACAACTTGATTACATGTTACATTCCCCTTGCAATTTTTTTTTTTTTTTTTTCGTTTTAATTTCTTATTTGTCTATCTATTGATTTAATTACTTCCTTTTAATTTCTTTTTTTGTCTCGCACTGTAAATTTCTCACAAACCTGTAACACTATTAACTTCTCATTACATACAGAACAAATGTCCTGATGTCCGTTGCTTCCTCATCCCTGGTTGTTTCATTGACATTCAGTTCTACCTTGCTATGTTTATTTGTACATTTGTATATTTGGGTGTACTATTTATGTTCAATTAAAAACAGTTTGATGTCTGAGATTCCTTGTGAACCGCCAACTTAATTACATGTTATATTCCCCTCACAATTTTTTTTTTTCGTTTTTAATTTTATTTTTCTATCTATTTATTTAATTATATCCTTCTAATTTTCTTTTTTTGTCTAGCATTAAAAATTTCTCGCAAACCGTTAACACTATTAACTTCTGATTACTTACACCACGAATGCGCTTATGCCCCCCCACCCATCCCGCTTTTTCCGTACGGAGGCAGACACTGAGATCGAAAGCAAATGGGTGTCATTGAAATGCAGTAACAGGGTGATAACAGCCGTGTTCGAAGTGTGTAGGGGCTTATAGGAGAGCAGAAGCACGTCACGCAATTCACCTGAGTTCGGAGGATCGGGAGTACCAGGGCCCATAGCGGAGAAGCGGAAGAGCGGAGTTATGTGTCTCTTCTCAAAGGCGGGGAAACTGGGGGGCAGCAGGACCCCTTAGACCGGCTAATGTGAGTCTTCTCCGGACATAGATCACCCGGACTTATGACTGGAGCTCCCGGACCTCTGGGCACACACATATGTGAATGAGTGGATGAGCTAATGTTGGTTTGGTTGTGGATACGTTTCGGCCAATGCTATCAGCACAGCTATGATTATCCCCAGAACGTTGAGAACGAGCTCCCGGAACTCCAGACATGCGTATATAAAAGAGTGGAATTAAGGTGTGTGTGTGTGTGTGTGTGTGTGTGTGTGTGTGTGTGTGTGTGTGTGTATACGTGTGGGACAGAAGTAATGTTGGGGACAGAAATTGTTATTAGCCTGCTGG